>NW_018744198.1:0-46631 GCF_001683475.1 Chenopodium quinoa | reverse complement strand
TACCTTCAAATTTGATTTAGTTCGAAAAAGGGTGGCGACTCTTCAAGAGGCCTTGATTGAAGCAGAAGCCTATATACAGGCGACTGATCTGTGTACGATAAAACAGTCGGACGGGAAGAGGTTCGACAAAAGAGAGGGACGACAGAAACAGTCGTCAACAAAGATGAGAAAAGAAAAGAGGTCTGGGCGGCTGTCTCCTCTAAACAGCCGACTCAGAAAAAGAAAAAAGAATTCAAACCATACTCCCCAAAGTATGTGTTTAACAAGGATAACCAGTTTATCCTAAAAAGAAAATAAAGGGACGGTTCTCAATTGAGAAGCCGCTCCCCATGAAGGTTCTGCAAGCAACCGGAAACCAAGACAAAATCTGTGCTTATCATGATGACGTTGGTCATCACACCAATGAACTGCATCAGTCTCATGCGGTACCGTAGACCGCTTGGCTGATCAAGGTGATCTTGACACTTATGTCAAGAAATCTACGGGGAATACTTCCTCAAAAAAGCAGTCGGCCAAAAAGAATCAACAGGCCGACAGTTCCGATACAGATGATGCAGTCGTCTACACCATTGCAGGCGGCTTCTCAGGAGGCGGCCCCACTATTAGGGGCAACAAAGATAATATAAGGCGGTTAGATGTAAATTCCGTTCACCAAGAACGGCCGTCCAAATATACATTTCCTGAGATTGTCATCACTGAAGAGGATCTAGGAGGAATAAGGGGGCCGCATGACGACCCTCTCGTTATTGAATGTAAAGTGGCCAACCAGAGAGTTGGCCGAATCCTCATAGATACCGGGAGCTCCTCAGATCTCATCAGCAGCAAATGTCTGTCAAAACTGAAATATCAGACGGACTGCATACATCCTGCCTCCCACCCTTTAATAGGGTTTGGAGGAGGAGTCGTCCACCCACTGGGACGAGTAGATTTACCCATTCGCTTGGGCGAAAAAGGGGAAGGACGACACATGGTAGTCCGGTTCCTAGTAGTAGAGGAACTCTCGGCCTACAACATGATTCTGGGTCGACCAACCCTGAATAATTCCAAGGCTGTCATAATCCCGTCTCTTATGCTGCTTAAGTTTGAGAGGGATAATGGAACAGTCGGCTCCCTAAGGGGAGATCAGAGGATGGCCCGAGAGTGCTATCTCTCGGATGTCAAGCCCACTGTTATGGCCACTGGGTCAAGTGGAGAAAAAACAGACCTTGACAATGTCAAGGAGAGTGCGCCTGTTCAAGAAACAGGCGACAAAAAGAGAAAGGCGTCCCAGACAGAGTCCGCAAGAAAAGCAAGAAAATAGCAATCATTGGCAGAGGAGCGGCCGGATGAGTTCCGCCCTCAGCCGGCTGGTGAGCATGCGGACCTGATATTAGACGACTCACGTCCTGACCGAACAGTCAAAGTTGGGACGACTGCTCTGAGAAACCTTGGTGATGACTTTCACAATCTGTTGAAAGAATACAAGGACATCTTTGCATTTGAAGTCCATGAAATGCCAGGCATTAGTCCTGATCTGGCAGTACATAAACTCGCTGTGGATCCGAAAAAGAAGCCGGTACGGCAAAAGAAGCGGAACCATGGTGAAGAAAGAGGTCAGGCGGCAGCCGCCGAAGTCAAAAAATTACTTGATGCAGGGTTCATTCGGCAATGTTACTTCCCAGATTGGGTTGCAAATGTGGTGCTTGTTAAAAAGCCGAATGGCACCTGGCGAATGTGTGTAGACTACACAGACTTGAACAAGGCGTGCCCCAAAGACAGTTACCCTCTGCCTAAAATTGATAACCTGGTCGACTCAACAGCCGGCCATGCCTTGATGAGTTTTATGGACGCCTATTCTGGCTTCCATCAAATTCCCTTATGGAAGAAAGATCAGGAGAAGACGGCCTTCGTCACTGATCAGGGGTTATACTGTTACACGGTCATGCCGTTTGGTCTTAAGAATGCCCCGGCTACCTTCCAACGAATGATAAACACAGTGTTCTTTGATCAGATTGGGAGAAACGTCGAGGCATATATTGATGATATGATTGTCAAGACTAAACTTGAGAAAGATCATCTGACGGACCTCCGAGAAACTTTCGCCACACTCAGGCGGCACCATGTCATGCTCAATCCCAAGAAATGTGTATTTGGAGTTGAGTCTGGGAAATTTCTCGGATTCCTTATCAATCAGAGAGGAATAGAGGCGAACCCTGAGAAGGTACAGGCGGTCATTGACATGCAGTCGCCTCGTACCGTCCGAGAGGTTCAGAAGTTAACAGGTTGTCTGGCGGCCTTGGGGAGATTCCTAAGCCGATCAGGCGACAAATGCCTATACTTTTTCCAGGCAATTAAGAAAAAGGCAAGGTTTGAATGGGGGCCGGATGCTGAGGCCGCCTTGCAGAAATTAAAAGTTCACTTGCATTCCTCGCCAAGGCTGGTCAGCCCTTTGCCCAAAGAAGATCTCTACATGTACCTGGCCGTCTCTGATCATGCGTTAAGCGCTGTGCTCCTTGCTGAAAGGGACGGCTGTCAGCTCCCGGTCTACTTTGTCAGTCACGTACTGAAAAATGCCGAGTTGAGGTATCCCCTAGTGGAGAAATTTGGTCTTGCACTCTTCATGGCTGTTAAAAAATTGAAGCCCTACTTTTTGGCACATGCAGTCGTCGTGTATACCGACCAACCAATCAAGCGGCCCCTTACCATCATGGAGTCGTCAGGACGAATGATCAAATGGGCCATAGAAATACAGAGCCTCGAAGTTACTTTCGAGCCTAGAAAAGCAGTGAAGGGGCAAGCCTTTGCTGACTTTATTGTAGAGATGACTCGTCCTCCTGACTCTCAAGTTCCAGACCAAGTCTGGAAGGTATATGTGGACGGAAGCTCTACTTCAAATGGTTGTGGAGCAGGCGTCGTATGTCAATCTCCAGAGGGCGACAAGTTCGAGTATGCTCTACGCTTCAGTTTTCAGGCTTCAAACAATGAGGCAGAATATGAAGCTTTACTAGCCGGGATCCGCATGTGCAAGGCGGCAGGGGCAAGAAAAATAGACGCCTGTTCTGATTCACAATTGATAGTGAGTCAGTACAATGGCGAATACGAAGCAACCCATCCGGCCATGATCAAGTATTTACAGGCGGTCCGACAAGCAGTCGGCTCCCTTGAGGATTTCCATCTGATCCAAGTGCCGAGATCAGAAAACAACCTGGCAGATGCACTTTCGAAATTAGCATCATCCGCCTCCTCCGATACTCCTCGAACTGTTTTTTGGGAAGTAATGGAGAAGAGAAGCATCGAGGAAAACCCTATTGGAATCCTAGACAGAAGCTCAACCTGGATGGATTCAATCAGGGCATATCTGACAAACGGGACACTGCCGGATGATCCTCAACAGGCGGCAGCACTGAAAAAACGAGCCTCCTGTTTTGAAATGATACAGGGAGAACTTCACAAGAGGGGGTAACTTCAACCCTTCTTAAAGTGTGTTACTCCTGAAAAGGGATGAGAGATACTAGATGTTCTTCACTCTGGTTTCTGTGCTTCCCATATAGGTGGTAGGATGCTTGCTCAAAGGGCAAGGCGCCAGGGCTACTTTTGGCCTACTTTGGAAGCAGATGCAATGGAGATGGTGAAAAAATGTGACAAGTGCCAAAGGTTTGGCAAATCAATTCACCGTCCGGCTACTGACCTCACTACCATTCACAGCCCACTGCCGTTTGCTAAGTGGGGCATGGACATTCTTGGTCCATATACGCCTGCTACAGGCGGCAGAAGGTATATACTTGTTGCCGTTGACTACTTCACTAAATGGGTAGAGGCGGAGGCTGTAAAGGGAATCAAGACGAAAGATGTAATTTCATTCATTTGGAAAAACGTCATCACTCGGTTCGGGGTTCCCATGTCTATGGTTTTTGATAATGGTCCCCAATTTGAGACGCCTGTTCTCAAAAGCTGGTTGGGAGACCAAGGAATTGCACACTACTTTGCATCTGTCGGTCGTCCACAAGCAAACGGCCAGGTAGAAGCCTTTAATAAAATCATCTCAGACGGTCTCAAGAAAAAGATTGAACGAGCAGGCGGCCTATGGGCGGATGAACTACCGCATGTTCTCTGGGCCATTAGGACGACTGAAAAAGGGGCGACTGGAGAAACTCCATTCCTCCTAACTTATGGTGCGGAAGTTGTTCTTCCAATAGAACACTACGAGCCGACTCTTCGAGTAATGCTGTATAACGAAGAGGCAAACTGGGAAGCCATGCGCCTGGCATTAGACTCACTTCCTGAAAAGAGGGGCAATGCTGTTTTGCGCCATGAGATCTATCGCCTGAGAATGACTAGATCATACAACAAAAAAGTACACAGGCGTCCACTCAAAGTAGGGGACTTTGTACTTAGAAAAATGGAAGCAGTAGGTAGGGCTAATGAGTCTGGCAAACTAACTCCCAACTGGGAAGGACCCTACCGAATCTATGAGGAAGTCAGGGACGGTACCTACCGTCTGGAAACACCAGACGGACAACCGTTGCCTCGAACTTGGAATGTAGATAACCTTAAAAAATATTTCTTCTGAGAGATGTAAAGTAAAGAGCTACTTAATAAAGTTTGCACTTACTATTTAATTGTATTACGAGGGGCATGCCGTCTGTACCTTTACAGTCGGCTACTCTCCATTGAGTTTTTCACTCTATCTTCTGAGGGGCATGCCGTCTGTTCCTTTACAGTCGGCTACTCTCCATTGAGTATTTCACTCAAACACTTAGCTAAAAAGATTAGGGCCTGGCCGACCCTGTGCCTAACAGGCGGCTACCCTTCTTTCACTTAGCACCTACGTTCACCAAGAACTTACCAAGGCCACCGGCCGAATGATCAGACCAGGCGCCAAGCCAACTGATCAAATCTACAAAACTAATTCGACCTGTCCCAACATCATAGCAGGCGTCCGACGGCATCCCTCCGGATGAAATTCGTCGCAGAGAGCATCTCCCTTTTGGGTGGAACATTGTTCTATAAACTAATTACACGGCACCTATACGACTGTCCCCAAGGACAACCACGTAGCCGTTTTTGAGACAAGGATAACTCTATCACTAACCAAATCAGTGGTAGCAGTTGACATCTGAGTCAGATGACCGCCTGTATTACTTGGGATAGATGCAGGGGGTACCTATTGAGTTAATAGCCAACAAACATTGGCGAATCAAGGGGTCTAGCCGGCCTACGCCGCCTGGTACCTCTACTTCTCAAACAAAAGTGACGGCGACTGAGTAACTCCAACGTTAACTCATAGTCACTCCTTCAAATTTGGTTATGGAATCTAAAAGTTTGAGTCGTCCGCCTGTTTTAAACAAACAAGGGCACTCGAACCCCTATTCCTACTAAGTAACCTATTGAGTTAATAGCCAACAAACATTGGCGAATCAAGGAGTCTAGCCGGCCTACGCTGACTGGTACCTCTACAACTCAATCTAGATTGTGACGAAGACTAAGTAACTCCTATGTTAACTTAATAGTCACTCAAACTTAGTATGGAGCCTAAAAGGTATGAGTCGTCCACCTGTTTTTAATAAACAAGGGCTCTCAACCAATACTCTTGCTAGGTTAACAAATTACGAGTTAAAAGCCAACATTGGCAATAAAGGGAAACAACCGGCACCCGCTGCTTGTTATCCTACTTAATTCCTTGGCAACTAGGAAATACTATTTATTTGGTCAGACAAATTGAATAAATAGTTCGAATACCAATTGAATAAATGGCCGACTGATCATCTACCCTGGAAACAGACCACCAGTCGTCCAGGGGCATAGGCGGCATACTTACTATTTGTACCTGTCTTAACGTTCGGCCATACACAACAGTCGGTCTAGTGAACAAATTAAAAATACTTAGACAAATTTGAACCAAAACAAAAATTTGATTAAAAATAAGCCGGCCATTAAAGACCAGCAGAATATTCAAAACCCCGGCCCCCTGGCCGGGTAATTACAAAGCAAACGGCACGCAGGCCGTGAAAAAAAAAAATAAATAAAAATATACTTAAAGCTTAAGAAGGGGGCAGTTCAGTATCAGCAGCTGCCGCCTGGTCAGCACTCTTCTTGCTGGACTCGGCCTTAGCTGCACCCTCTTTTGATGCCTTACCCCCAAGTGGCACAAGCGCCACAACCGGCTCTTCCTCCTCCAACGCACCGTCCAACGCCTCTTCTTCAGCAGCCGCCAGGATCTGTTGATTATATGTTTCCGAACACTGGCGGTACGTTCTTTCCCATGAGGCAAAGTCGGCACTGGGGAACAGTCGTTCCCAGGTCATGCGCTGGATTTGAGCGGAGTCTTCCACCATCTCCCGGACGAGCTCTTGTTTCTCTTGCTCGGCCTTATCCGAGAGCTCTTGGGTAAGACTCTTCTCTTGGTTCACCAGGCGTTCTTTTACGTTGGCCAAAGATTTCTCCATGGCTTCGTAAGAGTGCATTTTTTGGCGAAGAGGTTTCAGCTCGGCCTTAAGGTTGGTGACGGTCCCCTCCAGCTCGTCAACCTTCTTTTGGGTCGCCTCTAACTGAGCCCGAACAGCGGCAGTAGCCTGCGCCTGATAATAAAGAAGATCAATGGTCAGTACTTCATTTTGGGCAATTTGAAACATTGCCTTATCACAGCTGGAGGCGGCCATAGCCTTTGCAGCCTTTACCTCTTTGTTTTTCCGATCAATCGGCTTGCGAAGGCTGTCGACTCGGAGCAGGGCCTAAGTACAAAGAAAAACAGGCGTCAGTTTCCAAACAGAAAAGTTAACAGGCGTCCTGGAACTCAAAAGCTCAAAAAAATGCTAAGTATACCTCAGCAAGGACCCCTGAAATCCCATCAAGGTCAAGGGTGCCGGCACCCCTGACCGCCTCCCTGTCAGATGGAGGAACTACTTTAACCATAGACTTGGCTACCTCAACCAAGTCAAGCCCCTGGGGGCCGGCTGCATTAAGTGAAAGGAAAAAACAAGTTAGACCTAGTCAAGAAGGAAGCAAGGGTGAGTTTTTACAAGTGAGTGTCCATACATCTAGGCGGCCCCGCCTGGGTTTTTGAAGAAGTGGCCGGCTGCTTCTCAGCCGCCACTGTTTTCCTGGAAGACCCAGGAGAGCTTGCAACAGTCGTCCTCCGGGCCTTGGGGTCCGGCTGTTGCGAGGAAGAAGCCCTTGGAGTGCCAGACTGAAAACAAAAAGAGTTAGTATATGCATAAGACAACTAAAAGAGGAAGAGTTTTCGAAGCTTACCAAGGGTGCCTCCTTGTTGGGGGAGTCGGCATACGACTGTTTCATGAGCGAGGCCCGCAACATGGCCGCCGCAGTCTTGGATGCTGTTATTTTACTCATGGCGTCAGCTGCAAGAAATAAACAGCAAAGTTAGTAAAAATCCCAAGTAAACAAGGCGTGAAAAAAACAGAGTATTTGTCAGGCCGGCTACCTCTAGAGCACCGACTGCTGAGGCCACAGGCGGCCAAAAAGTACTCGTCATAGAGCCACTTGAAGCTCGGGACGCAGTTTAGGGGTACTTGCTCTCGTACCCCTGAAGTAGAGTTCACCCTAGTCTCTACTTTGAAGAGTCCTTTGTCTAGGATCTCTTTTTTAGCCTTTGGGGGAACAGGCGGCATGCTGCGGCCGCCTGCGAGAAGAGGCGGATCCCTATTCCACTTGTTAAAACGTTGGTTCAGCTCCGTGTCTGAACCCTCAATGATAAGGAAGGTGTTCCGCCAATCCTTCCATTTCTTCGCCTTACCTCTCGTCATGAGGTAACCCCTATGGCTTGTTAATTGATACCAGCCGGTACCTCCCGACTTAGGGGTCCGGCTGAGATAGTTCATGTGGGCGAAAGCCTCAAAGCTTGGCTCCACCCCGTACATTTCGCACCCGGCCACATAGCCGAGTACGTTTACCCAAGAGTTAGGGGCTAACTGCCATAACCCCAAATCACACCCATCTAAAATCCGCTGAACAGCCGGATGTAATGGGAAGCGCAGTCCAGCTTTGATGGCCGCCACATAGCAGCCAAAGCAGCCGTCACCATAGCTGGTACCAGCCGGCCAGACGACAGTGTCTTCTGGATCCGGCACGAACAGTAAAAATTCCGGGCCCATTTTGTGGTTAGCAATAAAGCTCGCCACGTTGTCTTGCATGGTTGCGATCCGGCCCCGGGGTACCATGCAGTAGTAGGGGGCGTTTTCCTCTCTGTAAGAGGCGGACGGCTCCGCCCAATTGTCCCCCTTCTCAACTGCGTGAGAAAGTCTCGCCTCTTGTAGGCGGCTATGTTTTTCTTCTGAGCCAGGAGAACTGTGGCCAGAAGAGCTGGACTCAGACTCGTCCTCTGACGAGTCCGAAGAGGACGACTCCTCCCCTCTCCTAGAGGGGCCCGCCTCCTCTCCCTTAGAAGGAGCAGGAGGAAAATTAGACATGTCAACGGTAAGATGGGAAGGGAACACCTTGGCCCCTCTCTCAGAACTGTCGGCTTGACAGTCGCCTCGTTTCAATTCTACATCTGGCGCCTGGTCAGATGTTTCACTAAGGAGCACCCTTTGGGAGGAGCCGTCTGAGTTTGATATCATAGCAGTCTGTTTCATCCTGGCCATCACGTTCTGCATAGACACAGATACAGTCGGACTTTGTATAAAGGGCAAAGATGGGTCTAGAAAAGGGCAGGCGGCACTCCTAGTCCTAGATTCAGCCGTCCCCGGTGACCGGCTGATCACTAACTTAGGTCGTGTCGTGTGCTTCCGTGGTGCCATTTCAAAAAATAAAAATAAAATTAAGAGTAAGAGAACTGAGTTACCTGAACGAGTGACGGTTGATGAAGTCCTGGAAGTCCGGGTCAGTCGGCTTGTCAGAACAGGCAGTAGGCAGAAAAGGTCCGAAATGTCAGAGCAAGTTCAGGGGTCCGAATGTTCTCGCAAAGTTCTCAAATGTGAAAATGACCAAAGTCAGCACTTCCTTATATAGGCAAGGTGAGAAGGCGAAAGGTCGCTTCCAAATTCAAAATTTGGGCGGGAAAATCTCTCGGCCGTTTGCAAGGTGACACCTGTAACAGGCCGTCGCCTGTCACCGTGCGACACCTGTCACAGGCGACACGTGACCAGTCACGTGCCACCTGTGAGGGGCAAATGATTAGGGGATTTTTTATCCACCAATCACCGTTTGACAAGTGGACCAACCAGGTTCCGCCACGCGTCCTTCACGAAGGCCAACAGGAGCCTGCCACGTGTCAATCACAGATACGTCCTCTACGGACCAATTTAGACACGCCACGTGTCCACCCATGCCAAATGGGAAAACCGGCCATCAAGGCCCAATCCAGTCTAGAGGCCCGATCAGCCCTAGGTTTACCTTAAACCTAGAGAGTGGCACGCTTCTCGAGGCTATAAATACTTAATTAATCCTCATTAGTTAGGTAATCGAAGAATCAAAGAACAGAGATATTACGGAACACCAACAACCGGCTAATCTCGCCAACGACGCAGATTACCAACACTAAGCACTCTCACCTAGAGAGATCTCATTACTTTAATTTCTGTATTAATTACTCCTTAATCAGGTACTAACTTGACCGTTGGAGGCGGAGCTCTCAGGAGTCTCCGTTATTTTGCAGGTACAGGCGTCCGGTTCCAGTCTCGGAATTGTAACTCTCCCGCAGGACATCAGAAAACCCCGAAACATGTTTGACTTTCGTTTGATTTAATTATCTTTTTTGAATGCATTTGACTTTCATTTGATTCAGATAGCATTGTTTGAATGTTTTTTATTTTCATTTGATTCAAATAGCTTTGTTTGAATGTGTTTGCCTTCCATTGGATTTAATTAGCTTTGTTTGAATGTGGTTGACTTTTAATTGATTCAATTTGATCTGTTGAATGCATTTGACTTTCATTTGATTCAAAAAGATTTGTTTGAATGTGTTTGACTTTCATATGATTTAATTAGTATCGTTTAATGCATTTGACAATCATTTGATTCAAAAAGCTATGTTTGAATTTGTTTGACTTTCACTTGATTCAATTAGCCTTTTTGAACTCATTTGACTTTCTTTGGATTCAAAAAGCTTTGTTTGAATAAGTTTGAATTTCACTTGATTTAAATTAGCTTTGTTTGAATGTGGTTAACTTTCATTTGATTCAATTAGCTTTGTTTGAATGTGGTTGACTTTCATTTGATTCAATTAGGTTTGTTAGAATGCCATTGACTTTCGTTTGATTCAATTAGGTTTGTTAGAATGCCATTGCCTTTCATTTGATTCAATTAGCTTTGTTGAATGCATATGACTTTCATTTGATTCAAAAATCTTTTTTTGAATGTGTTAGACTTTCATTTGATTCAATTAGCATCGTTGAACACATTTGACAGTCATTTGATTCAAAAAGCTTTGTTTGAATTACCTAGACTTTCACTTGATTCAATTAGCTTTATTGAATGCATTTAACTTTCATTTGATTTAAAAAGCTTTGTTAAATGTAATTGACTTTCACTTGATTTAATTACTTTTTTTTTAATTGCATTTGACTTTCAGTTGATTCAAAAAGATTTGTTTGAATGTGCTTGACTTTCATATGATTCAATTAGCACCTTTGAATGGATTTGACAATCATTTGATTCAAAAAGCTTTGTTTGACTTTCACTTGATTCAAATCGCTATTTAGAATGCATTTGAATTTCATTTGATTGAAAAAGCTTTGTTTGAATGTGTTTGATTTTCATTTGATTAAATTAGCTTTGTTTGAATGTGATTGACTTTCATTTAATCAATTAGCTTTGTTTAATGCATTTGACTTTCATTTAATTCAAAAAGCTTTGTATGAATGTGTTTGACTTTAATTTGATTCAAATAGCTTTGTTTGAATGTTTTTGACTTTCACTTGATTTAAATACCTTTTTTGAATGCGTTTGACTTTCATTTGATTCAAATAGCATTTCTTGAATGTGTTTGACTTTCATTTGGTTCAAATAGCTTTTTATAAATGTGTTTGACTTTCATTTGATTCAATTAGCTTTGCTTGAATGTGGTTAACTTTCAATTGAGTCAATTTGCTTTGTTGAATGCATTTGACTTTCATTTGATTCAAATAGTTTTGTTTGACTGTCATGTGATTCAATTAGCCACGTTGAATGCATTTGACAATCATTTGATTCAAAAAGCTTTGTTTGAATTCTTTGGACTTTTACTTGATTCAATTAGCTTTTTTGAAAGCATTTGACTTTCATATGATTTAATTAGCTTTGTTTTAATTTTTTGACTTTCATTTGATGCAATTAGCTTTGTCTGAATGTGTTTAACTTTCGTTTGATTTAATTATCTTTTTTGAATGCATTTGACTTTCATTTGATTCAGATAGCATTGTATGAATGTGTTTGACTTTCATTTGATTCAAATAGCTTTGTTTGAATGTGTTTGCCTTCCATTGGATTTAATTAGCTTTGTTTGAATGTGGTTGACTTTTAATTGATTCAATTTGATCTGTTGAATGCATTTGACTTTCATTTGATTCAAAAAGATTTGTTTGAATGTGTTTGACTTTCATATGATTCAATTAGTATCGTTGAACGCATTTGACAATCATTTGATTCAAAAAGCTATGTTTGAATTTGTTTGACTTTCAATTGATTCAATTAGCCTTTTTGAACTCATTTGACTTTCTTTGGATTCAAAAAGCTTTGTTTGAATGTGTTTGAATTTCACTTGATTTAAATTAGCTTTGTTTGAATGTGGTGAACTTTCATTTGATTCAATTAGCTTTGTTTGAATGTGGTTGACTTTCATTTGATTCAATTAGGTTTGTTGAATGCCATTGACTTTCGTTTGATTCAATTAGGTTTGTTAGAATGCCATTGACTTTCATTTGATTCAATTAGCTTTGTTGAATGCATATGACTTTCATTTGATTCAGAAAGCTTTGTTTGAATGTGTTTGACTTTCATTTGATTCAATTAGCATCGTTGAACACATTTGACAGTCATTTGATTCAAAAAGCTTTGTTTGAATTACCTAGACATTCACTTGATTCAATTAGCTTTTTTGAATGCATTTAACTTTCATTTGATTTAAAAAGCTTTGTTTAAATGTAATTGACTTTCACTTGATTTAATTACTTTTTTTCAATTGCATTTGACTTTCAATTGATTCAAAAAGATTTGTTTGAATGTGCTTGACTTTCATACGATTCAATTAGCATCGTTGAACGGATTTGACAATCATTTGATTCAAAAATCTTTGTTTGACTTTCACTTGATTCAAATCGCTATTTTGAATGCATTTGAATTTCATTTGATTGAAAAAGCTTTGTTTGAATGTGTTTGATTTTCATTTGATTAAATTAGCTTTGTTTGAATGTGATTGACTTTCATTTGAATCAATTAGCTTTGATTAATGCATTTGACTTTCATTTAATTCGAAAAGCTTTGTTTGAATGTGTTTGACTTTAATTTGATTCAAATAGCTTTGTTTGAATGTTTTTGACTTTCACTTGATTTAAATACCTTTTTTGAATGCGTTTGACTTTCATTTGATTCAAATAGCATTTCTTGAATGTGTTTGACTTTCATTTGGTTCAAATAGCTTTTTATAAATGTGTTTGACTTTCATTTGATTCAATTAGCTTTGCTTGAATGTGGTTAACTTTCAATTGAGTCAATTTGCTTTGTTGAATGCATTTGTCTTTCATTTGATTCAAATAGTTTTGTTTGACTGTCATGTGATTCAATTAGCCACGTTGAATGCATTTGACAATCATTTGATTCAAAAAGCTTTGTTTGAATTCTTTGGACTTTTACTTGATTTAATTAGCTTTTTTGAAAGCATTTGACTTTCATATGATTTAATTAGCTTTGTTTGAATGTTTTTGACTTTCATTTGATGCAATTAGCTTTGTCTGAATGTGTTTAACTTTCGTTTGATTTTATTATCTTTTTTGAATGCATTTGACTTTCATTTGATTCAGATAGAATTGTTTGAATGTGTTTGACTTTCATTTGATTCAAATATCTTTGTTTGAATGTGTTTGCCTTCCATTGGATTTAATTAGCTTTGTTTGAATGTGGTTGACTTTTAATTGATTCAATTTGATCTGTCGAATGCATTTGACTTTCATTTGATTCAAAAAAATTTGTTTGAATGTGTTTGACTTTCATATGATTCAATTAGTATCGTTGAATGCATTTGACAATCATTTTATTCAAAAAGCTATGTTTGAATTTGTTTGAATTTCACTTGATTCAATTAGCTTTTTTGAACTCATTTGACTTTCTTTGGATTCAAAAAGCTTTGTTTGAATGTGTTTGAATTTCACTTGATTTAAATTAGCTTTGTTTGAATGTGGTTAACTTTCATTTGATTCAATTAGCTTTGTTTGAATGTGGTTGACTTTCATTTGATTCAATTTGGTTTGTTAGAATGCCATTGACTTTCGTTTGATTCAATTAGGTTTGTTAGAATGCCATTGACTTTCATTTGATTCAATTAGCTTTGTTGAATGCATATGACTTTCATTTGATTCAAAAAGCTTTGTTTGAATGTGTTTGACTTTCATTTGATTCAAATAGCATCGTTGAACACATTTGACAGTCATTTGATTCAAAAGGCTTTGTTTGAATTACCTAGACTTTCACTTGATTCAATTAGCTTTTTTGAATGCATTTAACTTTCATTTGATTTAAAAAGCTTTGTTTAAATGTAATTGACTTTCACTTGATTTAATTACTTTTTTTTTAATTGCATTTGAATTTCAGTTGATTCAAAAAGATTTCTTTGAATGTGCTTGACTTTCATACGATTCAATTAGCATCGTTGAACGGATTTGACAATCATTTGATTCAAAAAGCTTTGTTTGACTTTCACTTGATTCAAATCGCTATTTTGAATGCATTTGAATTTCATTTGATTGAAAAAGCTTTGTTTGAATGTGTTTGATTTTCATTTGATTAAATTAGCTTTGTTTGAATGTGATTGACTTTAATTTGAATCAATTAGCTTTGTTTAATGCATTTGACTTTCATTTAATTCAAAAAGCTTTGTTAGAATGTGTTTGATTTTAATTTGATTCAAATAGCTTTTTTGAATGTTTTTGACTTTCACTTGATTTAAATACCTTTTTTGAATGCGTTTGACTTTCATTTGATTCAAATAGCATTTCTTGAATGTGTTTGACTTTCATTTGGTTCAAATAGCTTTGTTTAAATGTGTTTGACTTTCATTTGATTCAATTAGCTTTGCTTGAATGTGGTTAACTTTCAATTGAGTCAATTTGCTTTGTTGAATGCATTTGACTTTCATTTGATTCAAAAAGTTTTGTTTGACTATCATGTGATTCAATTAGCCTCGTTGAATGCATTTGACAATCATTTGATTCAAAAAGCTTTGTTTGAATTCTTTGGACTTTTACTTGATTTAATTAGCTTTTTTGAAAGCATTTGACTTTCATATGATTTAATTAGCTTTGTTTGAATGTTTTTGTCTATCATTTGATGCAATTAGCTTTGTCTGAATGTGTTTGACTTTCGGTTGATTTAATTATCTTTTTTGAATGCATTTGACTTTCATTTGATTCAGATAGCATTGTTTGAATGTGTTTGACTTTCATTTGATTCAAATATCTTTGTTTGAATGTGTTTGCCTTCCATTGGATTTAATTAGCTTTGTTTGAATGTGGTTGACTTTTAATTGATTCAATTTGATCTGTCGAATGCATTTGACTTTCATTTGGTTCAAAAACATTTGTTTGAATGTGTTTGACTTTCATATGATTCAATTAGTATCGTTGAATGCATTTGACAATCATTTTATTCAAAAAGCTATGTTTGAATTTGTTTGAATTTCACTTGATTCAATTAGCTTTTTTGAACTCATTTGACTTTCTTTGGATTCAAAAAGCTTTGTTTGAATGTGTTTGAATTTCACTTGATTTAAATTAGCTTTGTTTGAATGTGGTTAACTTTCATTTAATTCAATTAGCTTTGTTTGAATGTGGTTGACTTTCATTTGATTCAATTTGGTTTGTTAGAATGCCATTGACTTTCGTTTGATTCAATTAGGTTTGTTAGAATGCCATTGACTTTCATTTGATTCAATTAGCTTTGTTGAATGCATATGACTTTCATTTGATTCAAAAAGCTTTGTTTGAATGTGTTTGACTTTCATTTGATTCAATTAGCATCGTTGAACACATTTGACAGTCATTTGATTCAAAAGGCTTTGTTTGAATTACCTAGATGGTGAAGGATAATTAGGTCGTTGGACTAACTACCCTCAACCAAACAATATTTATAAACCTACACCTACACTAAACAAGTTTAGTGGTAAGTAGAGGGTCGAACCACGGAGACGACATAAACACTATCAACACCACCACCAATTAAGCTAGGTCAAAGAGATAGGATGGATAGAACAATAAACAAAAATGAGATTTATATTAAGTTAAACTAACACCAAGGGAGAGGGTCAAACATGACAATGATCTTCAATAAAGTTAGGCAATGGAAATGAGTTTACATGCAAACCAAATATCTCATATAAGGCAATACCAACAATACCATCTAACCACCTATCGGGGTCAAAGGCTTTCCCAACTTAACACATGCTCATACTATCGTCATAAGCTGTGAAAGTTAAGGTTTTTGCATAGAATCGATCACCTAATGGATATCCGTAAGTTACACTATCGTCATAACTTAGTTCAATCCACCCAATTACAACACATGATTGGCCATTCACATGGAGTAATTAGTAAAACATGGTTACAAGGTATATTTAATCACATATAACCAACATTTGTCTAGCCTAATACATTCAAGATTCACCACATGCTATCACCAATCCCTTAGTAAAGGGAATTACTCACTAATCATGAACAACTAACACAAAACCCAACAAGAAGAACAAAGAGAAGCAATTAAACTAAACAACTACTCTAATCAAGCAAGAAATTAAGAAAGAACAATAAATGAGATAGAGTTTAGAATGCTCATTGAAGTATTGAAAAGGAATCCAAAACAATGTCACTTTGCATCTTCATCTTCTTCAATCCACCATTGAAGCTCTTCACTTTCTCTCTCTAAAATACCCTAAATTACTCTTAATCTACATTGTAAAGTATAAAAACAAAGATTAAAACTAAATCTAAGCCTAAATTATGTGAAGATTGATGGAGAGATGTTAGGGTTTAACCCCTCAAAGAGGAGAGAGAAAACCCCAAAGAAACCCACCACCAAAACTTATAAAAAGAGGAGAGGAAGAAGCGTTTAAAAGACCCGTAGCTGCTCGTGCGCGCCCGCGATATTTGCCTGCGCGCCCGCGCACTGGGATTGGCCTGACAGCAACATTCATTTTCAAACGGCCATAACTTCTGTTCTAGGAGTCTTCTATGGGCGTGAAACCTACCGTTGGAAAGCTCTTTAAGTCTAGTTTCCAATGCAACTTGAATCACCGCAATCCAATTTGTAGATAAAATGTTATGGCTAAAAGAGTGAACAAAGGTTAGTTTCGGAGTTCAGGCCCTTGAGCGCCCGCGCCTATCTTAGGAGCGCCCGCGCCTATCTTAGGCGCGCCCGCGCCTAAGCCGCGCCCAAATCGCGCCTACATTCTGCCTCCTTCAATATTTTCAACCCCAATGTTAGGCACGCCCGCGCTTGGCTTGGCGCGCCCGCGCCATTCTGAAAGCGCGACCCGCGTTGTCCGCATGGCCTTGCTTGCTTGCTCCTTAACTTCCTTTGTAGCTCTTCAAATGAACTCCAATTCTCCAAGCTCTTCATTCTATTAAAATCAACTCCAAAAGCCTACAAAACACGAGGAAAAGCACAAAAACATAATAACGGGAAAAACGGAGCAAAAGGGGTACAAACAAGGGACAAACGTAGAAAAATACCGCGATTAGAGGATCTAAATAGTGGCATAAATGCCACTTATCACTAGACTTTCACTTGATTCAATTAGCTTTTTTGAATGCATTTAACTTTCATTTGATTTAAAAAGCTTTGTTTAAATGTAATTGACTTTCACTTGATTTAATTACTTTTTTTTAATTGCATTTGACTTTCAGTTGATTCAAAAAGATTTCTTTGAATGTGCTTGACTTTCATACGATTCAATTAGCATCGTTGAACGGATTTGACAATCATTTGATTCAAAAAGCTTTGTTTGACTTTCACTTGATTCAAATCGCTATTTTGAATGCATTTGAATTTCATTTGATTGAAAAAGCTTTGTTTGAATGTGTTTGATTTTCATTTGATTAAATTAGCTTTGTTTGAATGTGATTGACTTTAATTTGAATCAATTAGCTTTGTTTAATGCATTTGACTTTCATTTAATTCAAAAAGCTTTGTTTGAATGTGTTTGATTTTAATTTGATTCAAATAGCTTTTTTGAATGTTTTTGACTTTCACTTGATTTAAATACCTTTTTTGAATGCGTTTGACTTTCATTTGATTCAAATAGCATTTCTTGAATTTGTTTGACTTTCATTTGGTTCAAATAGCTTTGTTTAAATGTGTTGGACTTTCATTTGATTCAATTAGCTTTGCTTGAATGTGGTTAACTTTCAATTGAGTCAATTTGCTTTGTTGAATGCATTTGACTTTCGTTTGATTCAAAAAGTTTTGTTTCACTGTCATGTGATTCAATTAGCCTCGTTGAATGCATTTGACAATCATTTGATTCAAAAACCTTTGTTTTAATTCTTTGGACTTTTACTTGATTCAATTAGCTTTTTTGAGAGCATTTGACTTTCATATGATTTAATTAGCTTTGTTTGAATGTTTTTGTCTATCATTTGATGCAATTAGCTTTGTCTTAATGTGTTTGACTTTCGTTTGATTTAATTATCTTTTTTGAATGCATTTGACTTTCATTTGATTCAAATATCTTTGTTTGAATGTGTTTGCCTTCCATTGGATTTAATTAGCTTTGTTTGAATGTGGTTGACTTTTAATTGATTCAATTTGATCTGTCGAATGCATTTGACTTTCATTTGATTCAAAAAAAATTGTTTGAATGTGTTTGACTTTCATATGATTCAATTAGTATTGTTGAATGCATTTGACAATCATTTTATTCAAAAAGCTATGTTTGAATTTGTTTGAATTTCACTTGATTCAATTAGCTTTTTTGAACTCATTTGACTTTCTTTGGATTCAAAAAGCTTTGTTTGAATGTGTTTGAATTTCACTTGATTTAAATTAGCTTTGTTTGAATGTGGTTAACTTTCATTTGATTCAATTAGCTTTGTTTGAATGTGGTTGACTTTCATTTGATTCAATTTGGTTTGTTAGAATGCCATTGACTTTCGTTTGATTCAATTAGGTTTGTTAGAATGCCATTGACTTTCATTTGATTCAATTAGCTTTGTTGAATGCATATGACTTTCATTTGATTCAAAAAGCTTTGTTTGAATGTGTTTGACTTTGATTTGATTCAATTAGCATCGTTGAACACATTTGACAGTCATTTGATTCAAAAAGCTTTGTTTGAATTACCTAGACTTTCACTTGATTCAATTAGCTTTTTTGAATGCATTTAACTTTCATTTGATTTAAAAAGCTTTGTTTAAATGTAATTGACTTTCACTTGATTTAATTACTTTTTTTTTAATTGTGGTTAACTTTCAATTGAGTCAATTTGCTTTGTTGAATGCATTTGACTTTCATTTGATTCAAAAAGTTTTGTTTGACTGTCATCTGATTCAATTAGCCTCGTTGAATGCATTTGACAATCATTTGATTCAAAAAGCTTTGTTTGAATTCTTTGGACTTTTACTTGATTCAATTAGCTTTTTTGAAAGCATTTGACTTTCATATGATTTAATTAGCTTTGTTTGAATGTTTTTGACTTTCATTTGATGCAATTAGCTTTGTCTGAATGTGTTTGACTTTCGTTTGATTTAATTATCTTTTTTGAATGCATTTGACTTTCATTTGATTCAGATAGCATTGTTTGATTGTGTTTGACTTTCATTTGATTCAAATAGCTTTGTTTGAATGTGTTTGCCTTCCATTGGATTTAATTAGCTTTGTTTGAATGTGGTTGACTTTTAATTGATTCAATTTGATATGTTGAATGCATTTGACTTTCATTTGATTCAAAAAGATTTGTTTGAATGTGTTTGACTTTCATATGATTCAATTAGTATCGTTGAATGCATTTGACAATCATTTGATTCAAAAAGCTATGTTTGAATTTGTTTGACTTTCACTTGATTCAATTAGCCTTTTTGAACTCATTTGACTTTCTTTGGATTCAAAAAGCTTTGTTTGAATGTGTTTGAATTTCACTTGATTTAAAATAGCTTTGTTCGAATGTGGTTAACTTTCATTTGATTCAATTAGCTTTGTTTGAATGTGGTTGTCTTTCATTTGATTCAATTAGGTTTGTTAGAATGCCATTGACTTTCGTTTGATTCAATTAGGTTTGTTAGAATGCCAATTACTTTCATTTGATTCAATTGGCTTTGTTGAATGCATATGACTTTCCTTTGATTCAAAAAGCTTTGTTTGAATGTGTTTGACTTTCATTTGATTCAATTAGCATCGTTGAACACATTTGACAGTCATTTGATTCAAAAAGCTTTGTTTAAATTACCTAGACTTTCACTTGATTCAATTAGCTTTTTTGAATGCATTTAACTTTTGTAATTGACTTTCACTTGATTTAATTACTTTTTTTTAATTGCATTTGACTTTCAGTTGATTAAAAAAGATTTGTTTGAATGTGCTTGACTTTCATACGATTCAATTAGCATCGTTGAATGGATTTGACAATCATTTGATTCAAAAAGCTTTGTTTGATTTTCACTTGATTCAAATCGCTATATTGAATGCATTTGAATTTCATTTGATTGAAAAAGCTTTGTTTGAATGTGTTTGATTTTCATTTGATTAAATTAGCTTTATTTGAATCTGATTGACTTTCATTTGAATCAATTAGCTTTGTTTAATGCATTTGACTTTCATTTAATTCAAAAAGCTTTGTTTGAATGTGTTTGACTTTAATTTGATTCAAATAGCTTTGTTTGAATGTTTTTGACTTTCACTTTATTTAAATACCTTTTTTGAATGCGTTTGACTTTCATTTGATTCAAATAGCATTTCTTGAATGTGTTTGACTTTTATTTGGTTCAAATAGCTTTGTATAAATGTGTTTGACTTTCATTTGATTCAATTAGCTTTGCTTGAATGTGGTTAACTTTCAATTGAGTCAATTTGCTTTGTTGAATGCATTTGACTTTCATTTGATTCAAAAAGTTTTGTTTGACTGTCATCTGATTCAATTAGCCTCGTTGAATGCATTTGACAATCATTTGATTCAAAAAGCTTTGTTTGAATTCTTTGGACTTTTACTTGATTCAATTAGCTTTTTTGAAAGCATTTGACTTTCATATGATTTAATTAGCTTTGTTTGAATGTTTTTGACTTTCATTTCATGCAATTAGCTTTGTATGAATGTGTTTGACTTTCGTTTGATTTAATTATCTTTTTTGAATGCATTTGACTTTCATTTGATTCAGATAGCATTGTTTGAATGTGTTTGACTTTCATTTGATTCAAATAGCTTTGTTTGAATGTGTTTGCCCTCCATTGGATTTAATTAGCTTTGTTTGAATGTGGTTGACTTTTAATTGATTCTATTTGATTTGTTGAATGCATTTGACTTTCATTGGATTCAAAAAGATTTGTTTGAATGTGTTTGATTTTCATATGATTCAATTAGTATCGTTGAATGCATTTGACAATCATTTGATTCAAAAAGCTATGTTTGAATTTGTTTGACTTTCACTTGATTCAATTAGCTTTTTTGAACTCATTTGACTTTCTTTGGATTCAAAAAGCTTTGTTTGAATGTGTTTGAATTTCACTTGATTTAAATTAGCTTTGTTCGAATGTGGTTAACTTTCATTTGATTCAATTAGCTTTGTTTGAATGTGGTTGACTTTCATTTAATTCAATTAGGTTTGTTAGAATGCCATTGACTTTCGTTTGATTCAATTATGTTTGTTAGAATGCCAATTACTTTCATTTGATTCAATTAGCTTTGTTGAATGCATATGACTTTCTTTTGATTCAAAAAGCTTTGTTTGAATGTGTTTGACTTTCATTTGATTCAATTAGCATCGTTGAACGCATTTGACAGTCATTTGATTCAAAAAGCTTTGTTTGAATTACCTAGACTTTCACTTGATTCAATTAGCTTTTTTGAATGCATTTAACTTTTGTAATTGACTTTCACTTGATTTAATTACTTTTTTTTAATTTCATTTGACTTTCAGTTGATTAAAAAAGATTTGTTTGAATGTGCTTGACTTTCATACGATTCAATTAGCATCGTTGAATGGATTTGACAATCATTTGATTCAAAAAGCTTTGTTTGATTTTCACTTGATTCAAATCGCTATATTGAATGCATTTGAATTTCATTTGATTGAAAAAGCTTTGTTTGAATGTGTTTGATTTTCATTTGATTAAATTAGCTTTATTTGAATCTGATTGACTTTCATTTGAATCAATTAGCTTTGTTTAATGCATTTGACTTTCATTTAATTCAAAAAGCTTTGTTTGAATGTGTTTGACTTTAATTTGATTCAAATAGCTTTGTTTGAATGTTTTTGACTTTCACTTTATTTAAATACCTTTTTTGAATGCGTTTGACTTTCATTTGATTCAAATAGCATTTCTTGAATGTGTTTGACTTTTATTTGGTTCAAATAGCTTTGTATAAATGTGTTTGACTTTCATTTGATTCAATTAGCTTTGCTTGAATGTGGTTAACTTTCAATTGAGTCAATTTGCTTTGTTGAATGCATTTGACTTTCATTTGATTCAAAAAGTTTTGTTTGACTGTCATCTGATTCAATTAGCCTCGTTGAATGCATTTGACAATCATTTGATTCAAAAAGCTTTGTTTGAATTCTTTGGACTTTTACTTGATTCAATTAGCTTTTTTGAAAGCATTTGACTTTCATATGATTTAATTAGCTTTGTTTGAATGTTTTTGACTTTCATTTCATGCAATTAGCTTTGTATGAATGTGTTTGACTTTCGTTTGATTTAATTATCTTTTTTGAATGCATTTGACTTTCATTTGATTCAGATAGCATTGTTTGAATGTGTTTGACTTTCATTTGATTCAAATAGCTTTGTTTGAATGTGTTTGCCCTCCATTGGATTTAATTAGCTTTGTTTGAATGTGGTTGACTTTTAATTGATTCTATTTGATTTGTTGAATGCATTTGACTTTCATTGGATTCAAAAAGATTTGTTTGAATGTGTTTGACTTTCATATGATTCAATTAGTATCGTTGAATGCATTTGACAATCATTTGATTCAAAAAGCTATGTTTGAATTTGTTTGACTTTCACTTGATTCAATTAGCTTTTTTGAACTCATTTGACTTTCTTTGGATTCAAAAAGCTTTGTTTGAATGTGTTTGAATTTCACTTGATTTAAATTAGCTTTGTTCGAATGTGGTTAACTTTCATTTGATTCAATTAGCTTTGTTTGAATGTGGTTGACTTTCATTTGATTCAATTAGGTTTGTTAGAATGCCATTGACTTTCGTTTGATTCAATTATGTTTGTTAGAATGCCAATTACTTTCATTTGATTCAATTAGCTTTGTTGAATGCATATGACTTTCTTTTGATTCAAAAAGCTTTGTTTGAATGTGTTTGACTTTCATTTGATTCAATTAGCATCGTTGAACGCATTTGACAGTCATTTGATTCAAAAAGCTTTGTTTGAATTACCTAGACTTTCACTTGATTCAATTAGCTTTTTTGAATGCATTTAACTTTTGTAATTGACTTTCACTTGATTTAATTACTTTTTTTTAATTGCATTTGACTTTCACTTGATTCAAAAATATTTGTTTCAATGTGCTTGAGTTTCATACGATTCAATTAGCATTGTTGAACGGATTTGACAATCATTTGATTCAAAAAGCTTTGTTTGACTTTCACTTGATTCAAATCGCTATTTTGAATGCATTTGAATTTCATTTGATTGAAAAAGTTTTGTTTGAATGTGTTTGATTTTCATTTGATTAAATTAGCTTTGTTTGAATGTGATTGACTTTCATTTGAATCAATTAGCTTTGTTTAATGCATTTGACTTTCATTTAATTCAAAAAGCTTTGTTTGAATGTGTTTGAATTTCACTTGATTTAAATTAGCTTTGTTTGAATGTGGTTAACTTTCATTTGATTCAATTAGCTTTGTTTGAATGTGGTTGACTTTCATTTGATTCAATTTGGTTTGTTAGAATGCCATTGACTTTCGTTTGATTCAATTAGGTTTGTTAGAATGCCATTGACTTTCATTTGATTCAATAAGCTTTGTTGAATGCATATGACTTTCATTTGATTCAAAAAGCTTTGTTTGAATGTGTTTGACTTTGATTTGATTCAATTAGCATCGTTGAACACATTTGACAGTCATTTGATTCAAAAAGCTTTGTTTGAATTACCTTGACTTTCACTTGATTCAATTAGCTTTTTTGAATGCATTTAACTTTCATTTGATTTAAAAAGCTTTGTTTAAATGTAATTGACTTTCACTTGATTTAATTACTTTTTTTTTAATTGTGGTTAACTTTCAATTGAGTCAATTTGCTTTGTTGAATGCATTTGACTTTCATTTGATTCAAAAAGTTTTGTTTGACTGTCATCTGATTTAATTAGCCTCGTTGAATGCATTTGACAATCATTTGATTCAAAAAGCTTTGTTTGAATTCTTTGGACTTTTACTTGATTCAATTAGCTTTTTTGAAAGCATTTGACTTTCATATGATTTAATTAGCTTTGTTTGAATGTTTTTGACTTTCATTTGATGCAATTAGCTTTGTCTGAATGTGTTTGACTTTCGTTTGATTTAATTATCTTTTTTGAATGCATTTGACTTTCATTTGATTCAGATAGCATTGTTTGATTGTGTTTGACTTTCATTTGATTCAAATAGCTTTGTTTGAATGTGTTTGCCTTCCATTGGATTTAATTAGCTTTGTTTGAATGTGGTTGACTTTTAATTGATTCAATTTGATCTGTTGAATGCATTTGACTTTCATTTGATTCAAAAAGATTTGTTTGAATGTGTTTGACTTTCATATGATTCAATTAGTATCGTTGAATGCATTTGACAATCATTTGATTCAAAAAGCTATGTTTGAATTTGTTTGACCCTCACTTGATTCAATTAGCCTTTTTGAACTCATTTGACTTTCTTTGGATTCAAAAAGCTTTGTTTGAATGTGTTTGAATTTCACTTGATTTAAAATAGCTTTGTTCGAATGTGGTTAACTTTCATTTGATTCAATTAGCTTTGTTTGAATGTGGTTGTCTTTCATTTGATTCAATTAGGTTTGTTAGAATGCCATTGACTTTCGTTTGATTCAATTAGGTTTGTTAGAATGCCAATTACTTTCATTTGATTCAATTGGCTTTGTTGAATGCATATGACTTTCCTTTGATTCAAAAAGCTTTGTTTGAATGTGTTTGACTTTCATTTGATTCAATTAGCATCGTTGAACACATTTGACAGTCATTTGATTCAAAAAGCTTTGTTTAAATTACCTAGACTTTCACTTGATTCAATTAGCTTTTTTGAATGCATTTAACTTTTGTAATTGACTTTCATTTGATTTAATTACTTTTTTTTAATTGCATTTGACTTTCAGTTGATTAAAAAAGATTTGTTTGAATGTGCTTGACTTTCATACGATTCAATTAGCATCGTTGAATGGATTTGACAATCATTTGATTCAAAAAGCTTTGTTTGATTTTCACTTGATTCAAATCGCTATTTTGAATGCATTTGAATTTCATTTGATTGAAAAAGCTTTGTTTGAATGTGTTTGATTTTCATTTGATTAAATTAGCTTTATTTGAATCTGATTGACTTTCATTTGAATCAATTAGCTTTGTTTAATGCATTTGACTTTCATTTAATTCAAAAAGCTTTGTTTGAATGTGTTTGACTTTAATTTGATTCAAATAGCTTTGTTTGAATGTTTTTGACTTTCACTTTATTTAAATACCTTTTTTGAATGCGTTTGACTTTCATTTGATTCAAATAGCATTTCTTGAATGTGTTTGACTTTCATTTGGTTCAAATAGCTTTGTATAAATGTGTTTGACTTTCATTTGATTCAATTAGCTTTGCTTGAATGTGGTTAACTTTCAATTGAGTCAATTTGCTTTGTTGAATGCATTTGACTTTCATTTGATTCAAAAAGTTTTGTTTGACTGTCATCTGATTCAATTAGCCTCGTTGAATGCATTTGACAATCATTTGATTCAAAAAGCTTTGTTTGAATTCTTTGGACTTTTACTTGATTCAATTAGCTTTTTTGAAAGCATTTGACTTTCATATGATTTAATTAGCTTTGTTTGAATGTTTTTGACTTTCATTTCATGCAATTAGCTTTGTATGAATGTGTTTGACTTTCGTTTGATTTAATTATCTTTTTTGAATGCATTTGACTTTCATTTGATTCAGATAGCATTGTTTGAATGTGTTTGACTTTCATTTGATTCAAATAGCTTTGTTTGAATGTGTTTGCCCTCCATTGGATTTAATTAGCTTTGTTTGAATGTGGTTGACTTTTAATTGATTCTATTTGATTTGTTGAATGCATTTGACTTTCATTGGATTCAAAAAGATTTGTTTGAATGTGTTTGACTTTCATATGATTCAATTAGTATCGTTGAATGCATTTGACAATCATTTGATTCAAAAAGCTATGTTTGAATTTGTTTGACTTTCACTTGATTCAATTAGCTTTTTTGAACTCATTTGACTTTCTTTGGATTCAAAAAGCTTTGTTTGAATGTGTTTGAATTTCACTTGATTTAAATTAGCTTTGTTCGAATGTGGTTAACTTTCATTTGATTCAATTAGCTTTGTTTGAATGTGGTTGACTTTCATTTGATTCAATTAGGTTTGTTAGAATGCCATTGACTTTCGTTTGATTCAATTATGTTTGTTAGAATGCCAATTACTTTCATTTGATTCAATTAGCTTTGTTGAATGCATATGACTTTCTTTTGATTCAAAAAGCTTTGTTTGAATGTGTTTGACTTTCATTTGATTCAATTAGCATCGTTGAACGCATTTGACAGTCATTTGATTCAAAAAGCTTTGTTTGAATTACCTAGACTTTCACTTGATTCAATTAGCTTTTTTGAATGCATTTAACTTTTGTAATTGACTTTCACTTGATTTAATTACTTTTTTTTAATTGCATTTGACTTTCAGTTGATTCAAAAATATGCTTGAGTTTCATACGATTCAATTAGCATTGTTGAACGGATTTGACAATCATTTGATTCAAAAAGCTTTGTTTGACTTTCACTTGATTCAAATCGCTATTTTGAATGCATTTGAATTTCATTTGATTGAAAAAGTTTTGTTTGAATGTGTTTGATTTTCATTTGATTAAATTAGCTTTGTTTGAATGTGATTGACTTTCATTTGAATCAATTAGCTTTGATTAATGCATTTGACTTTCATTTAATTCGAAAAGCTTTGTTTGAATGTGTTTGACTTTAATTTGATTCAAATAGCTTTGTTTGAATGTTTTTGACTTTCACTTGATTTAAATACCTTTTTTGAATGCGTTTGACTTTCATTTGATTCAAATAGCATTTCTTGAATGTGTTTGACTTTCATTTGGTTCAAATAGCTTTGTTTAAATTTATTTGACTTTCATTTGATTCAATTAGATTTGCTTGAATGTGGTTAACTTTCAATTGAGTCAATTTGCTTTGTTGAATGCATTTGACTTTCATTTGATTCAAAAAGTTTTGTTTGACTGTCATCTGATTCAATTAGCCTCGTTGAATGCATTTGACAATCATTTGATTCAAAAAGCTCTGTTTGAATTCTTTGGACTTTTACTTGATTCAATTATCTTTTTTGAATGCATTTGACTTTCATTTGATTCAGATAGCATTGTTTGAATGTGTTTGACTTTTATTTGATTCAAATAGCTTTGTTTGAATGTGTTTGCCTTCCATTGGATTTAATTAGCTTTGTTAGAATGTGGTTGACTTTTAATTGATTCAATTTGATCTGTTGAATGCATTTGACTATCATTTGATTCAAAAAGATTTGTTTGAATGTGTTTTACTTTCATATGATTCAATTAGTATCGTTGAATGCATTTGACAATCATTTGATTCAAAAAGCTAAGTTTGAATTTGTTTGACTTTCACTTGATTCAATTAGCTTTTTTGAACTCATTTGACTTTCTTTGGATTCAAAAAGCTTTGTTTGAATGTGTTTGAATTTCACTTGATTTAAATTAGCTTTGTTCGAATGTGGTTAACTTTCATTTGATTCCATTAGCTTTGTTTGAATGTGGTTGACTTTAATTTGATTCAATTAGGTTTGTTAGAATGCCATTGACTTTCGTTTGATTCAATTAGGTTTGTTAGAATGCCAATTACTTTCATTTGATTCAATTGGCTTTGTTGAATGCATATGAATTTCATTTGATTCAAAAAGCTTTGTTTGAATGTGTTTGACTTTCATTTGATTCAATTAGCATCGTTGAACACATTTGACAGTCATTTGATTCAAAAAGCTTTGTTTGAATTACCTAGACTTTCACTTGATTCAATTAGCTTTTTTGAATGCATTTAACTTTTGTAATTGACTTTCACTTGATTTAATTACTTTTTTTTAATTGCATTTGACTTTCAGTTGATTCAAAAAGATTTGTTTGAATGTGCTTGACTTTCATACGATTCAATTAGCATTGTTGAACAGATTTGACAATCATTTGATTCAAAAAGCTTTGTTTGACTTTCACTTGATTCAAATCGCTATTTTGAATGCATTTGAATTTCATTTGATTGAAAAAGCTTTGTTTGAATGTGTTTGATTTTCATTTGATTAAATTAGCTTTGTTTGAATGTGATTGACTTTCATTTGAATCAATTAGCTTTGTTTAATGCATTTGACTTTCATTTAATTCAAAAAGCTTTGTTTGAATGTGTTTGACTTTAATTTGATTCAAATAGCTATGTTTGAATGTTTTTTACTTTCACTTGATTTAAATACCTTTTTTGAATGCGTTTGACTTTCATTTGATTCAAATAGCATTTCTTGAATGTGTTTGACTTTCATTTGGTTCAAATAGCTTTGTTTAAATTTTGTTTGACTTTCATTTGATTCAATTAGCTTTAATTGAATGTGGTTAACTTTCAATTGAGTCAATTTGCTTTGTTGAATGCATTTGACTTTCATTTGATTCAAAAAGTATTGTTTGACTGTCATCTGATTCAATTAGCCTCGTTGAATGCATTTGACAATCATTTGATTCAAAAAGCTCTGTTTGAATTCTTTGGACTTTTACTTGATTCAATTATCTTTTTAGAATGCATTTGACTTTCATTTGATTCAGATAGCATTGGTTGAATGTGTTTGACTTTTATTTGATTCAAATAGCTTTGTTTGAATGTGTTTGCCTTCCATTGGATTTAATTAGCTTTGTTTGAATGTGGTTGACTTTTAATTGATTCAATTTGATCTGTTGAATGCATTTGACTTTCATTTGATTCAAAAAGATTTGTTTGAATGTGTTTGACTTTCATATGATTCAATTAGTATCGTTGAATGCATTTGACAATCATTAGATTCAAAAAGCTATGTTTGAATTTGTTTGACTTTCACTTGATTCAATTAGCCTTTTTGAACTCATTTGACTTTCTTTGGATTCAATAAGCTTTGTTTGAATGTGTTTGAATTTCACTTGATTTAAATTAGCTTTGTTCGAATGTGGTTAACTTTCATTTGATTCAATTAGCTTTGTTTGAATGTGGTTGTCTTTCATTTGATTCAATTAGGTTTGTTAGAATGCCATTGACTTTCGTTTGATTCAATTAGATTTGTTAGAATGCCAATTACTTTCATTTGATTCAATTGGCTTTGTTGAATGCATATGACTTTCCTTTGATTCAAAAAGCTTTGTTTGAATGTGTTTGACTTTCCTTTGATTCAATTAGCATCGTTGAACACATTTGACAGTCATTTGATTCAAAAAGCTTTGTTTGAATTACCTAGACTTTCACTTGATTTAATTAGCTTTTTTGAATGCATTTAACTTTTGTAATTGACTTTCACTTGATTTAATTACTTTTTTTTAATTGCATTTGACTTTCAGTTGATTCAAAAAGATTTGTTTGAATGTGCTTGACTTTCATATGATTCAATTAGCATCGTTGAATGGATTTGACAATCATTTGATTCAAAAAGCTTTGTTTGATTTTCACTTGATTCAAATCGCTATTTTGAATGCATTTGAAATTCATTTGATTGAAAAAGCTTTGTTTGAATGTGTTTGATTTTCATTTGATTAAATTAGCTTTATTTGAATCTGATTGACTTTCATTTGAATCAATTAGCTTTGTTTAATGCATTTAACTTTCATTTAATTCAAAAAGCTTTGTTTGAATGTGTTTGACTTTAATTTGATTCAAATAGCTTTGTTTGAATGTTTTTGACTTTCACTTGATTTAAATACCTTTTTTGAATGCGTTTGACTTTCATTTGATTCAAATAGCATTTCTTGAATGTGTTTGACTTTCATTTGGTTCAAATAGCTTTGTTTAAATATGTTTGACTTTCATTTGATTCAATTAGCTTTGCTTGAATGTGGTTAACTTTCAATTGAGTCAATTTGCTTTGTTGAATGCATTTGACTTTCATTTGATTCAAAAAGTTTTGTTTGACTGTCATCTGATTCAATTAGCCTCGTTGAATGCATTTGACAATCATTTGATTCAAAAAGCTTTGTTTGAATTCTTTGGACTTTTACTTGATTCAATTAGCTTTTTTGAAAGCATTTGACTTTCATATGATTTAATTAGCTTTGTTTGAATGTTTTTGACTTTCATTTCATGCAATTAGCTTTGTATGAATGTGTTTGACTTACGTTTGATTTAATTATCTTTTTTGAATGCATTAGACTTTCATTTGATTCAGATAGCATTGTTTGAATGTGTTTGACTTTCATTTGATTCAAATAGCTTTGTTTGAATGTGTTTGCCTTCCATTGGATTTAATTAGCTTTGTTTGAATGTGGTTGACTTTTAATTGATTCTATTTGATTTGTTGAATGCATTTGACTTTCATTGGATTCAAAAAGATTTGTTTGAATGTGTTTGACTTTCATATGATTCAATTAGTATCGTTGAATGCATTTGACAATCATTTGATTCAAAAAGCTATGTTTGAATTTGTTTGACTTTCACTTGATTCAATTAGCTTTTTTGAACTCATTTGACTTTCTTTGGATTCAAAAAGCTTTGTTTGAATGTGTTTGAATTTCACTTGATTTAAATTAGCTTTGTTCGAATGTGGTTAACTTTCATTTGATTCAATTAGCTTTGTTTGAATGTGGTTGACTTTCATTTGATTCAATTAGGTTTGTTAGAATGCCATTGACTTTCGTTTGATTCAATTAGGTTTGTTAGAATGCCAATTACTTTCATTTGATTCAATTAGCTTTGTTGAATGCATATGACTTTCATTTGATTCAAAAAGCTTTGTTTGAATGTGTTTGACTTTCATTTGATTCAATTAGCATCGTTGAACGCATTTGACAGTCATTTGATTCAAAAAGCTTTGTTTGAATTACCTAGACTTTCACTTGATTCAATTAGCTTTTTTGAATGCATTTAACTTTTGTAATTGACTTTCACTTGATTTAATTACTTTTTTTTAATTGCATTTGACTTTCAGTTGATTCAAAAATATTTGTTTCAATGTGCTTGAGTTTCATACGATTCAATTAGCATTGTTGAACGGATTTGACAATCATTTTATTCAAAAAGCTTTGTTTGACTTTCACTTGATTCAAATCGCTATTTTGAATGCATTTGAATTTCATTTGATTGAAAAAGCTTTGTTTGAATGTGTTTGATATTCATTTGATTAAATTAGCTTTGTTTGAATGTGATTGACTTTCATTTGAATCAATTAGCTTTGATTAATGCATTTGACTTTCATTTAATTCGAAAAGCTTTGTTTGAATGTGTTTGACTTTAATTTGATTCAAATAGCTTTGTTTGAATGTTTTTGACTTTCACTTGATTTAAATACCTTTTTTGAATGCGTTTGACTTTCATTTGATTCAAATAGCATTTCTTGAATGTGTTTGACTTTCATTTGGTTCAAATAGCTTTGTTTAAATTTGTTTGACTTTCATTTGATTCAATTAGCTTTGCTTGAATGTGGTTAACTTTCAATTGAGTCAATTTGCTTTGTTGAATGCATTTGACTTTCATTTGATTTAAAAAGTTTTGTTTGACTGTCATCTGATTCAATTAGCCTCGTTGAATGCATTTGACAATCATTTGATTCAAAAAGCTCTGTTTGAATTCTTTGGACTTTTACTTGATTCAATTAGCTTTTTTGAATGCATTTAACTTTTGTAATTGACTTTCACTTGATTTAATTACTTTTTTTTAATTGCATTTGACTTTCAGTTGATTCAAAAAGATTTGTTTGAATGTGCTTGACTTTCATACGATTCAATTAGCATTGTTGAACAGATTTGACAATCATTTGATTCAAAAAGCTTTGTTTGACTTTCACTTGATTCAAATCGCTATTTTGAATGCATTTGAATTTCATTTGATTGAAAAAGCTTTGTTTGAATGTGTTTGATTTTCATTTGATTAAATTAGCTTTGTTTGAATGTGATTGACTTTCATTTGAATCAATTAGCTTTGTTTAATGCATTTGACTTTCATTTAATTCAAAAAGCTTTGTTTGAATGTGTTTGACTTTAATTTGATTCAAATAGCTATGTTTGAATGTTTTTTACTTTCACTTGATTTAAATACCTTTTTTGAATGCGTTTGACTTTCATTTGATTCAAATAGCATTTCTTGAATGTGTTTGACTTTCATTTGGTTCAAATAGCTTTGTTTAAATGTGTTTGACTTTCATTTGATTCAATTAGCTTTGCTTGAATGTGGTTAACTTTCAATTGAGTCAATTTGCTTTGTTGAATGCATTTGACTTTCATTTGATTCAAAAAGTTTTGTTTGACTATCATGTGATTCAATTAGCCTCGTTGAATGCATTTGACAATCATTTGATTCAAAAAGCTTTGTTTGAATTCTTTGGACTTTTACTTGATTCAATTAGCTTTTTTGAAAGCATTTGACTTTCATATGATTTAATTAGCTTTGTTTGAATGTTTTTGACTTTCATTTGATGCAATTAGCTTTGTCTGAATGTGTTTGACTTTCGTTTGATTTAATTATATTTTTTGAATGCATTTGACTTTCAATTGATTCAGATAGCATTGTTTGAATGTGTTTGACTTTCATTTGATTCAAATAGCATCGTTGAACACATTTGACAGTCATTTGATTCAAAAAGCTTTGTTTGAATTACCTAGACTTTCACTTGATTCAATTAGCTTTTTTGAATGCATTTAACTTTTGTAATTGACTTTCACTTGATTTAATAACTTTTTTTTAATTGCATTTGACTTTCAGTTGATTCAAACAGATTTGTTTGAATGTGCTTGACTTTCATACGATTCAATTAGGATCGTTGAACGGATTTGACAATCATTTGATTCAAAAAGCTTTGTTTGATTTTCACTTGATTCAAATCGCTATTTTGAATGCATTTGAATTTCATTTGATTGAAAAAGCTTTGTTTGAATGTGTTTGATTTTCATTTGATTAAATTAGCTTTGTTTGAATGTGATTGACTTTCATTTGAATCAATTAGCTTTGTTTAATGCATTTGACTTTCATTTAATTCAAAAAGCTTTGAATGTGTTTGACTTTAATTTGATTCAAATAGCTTTGTTTGAATGTTTTTGACTTTCACTTGATTTAAATACCTTTTTTGAATGCGTTTGACTTTCATTTGATTCAAATAGCATTTCTTGAATGTGTTTGACTTTCATTTGGTTCAAATAGCTTTGTTTAAATGTGTTTGACTTTCATTTGATTCAATTAGCTTTGCTTGAATGTGGTTAACTTTCAATTGAGTCAATTTGCTTTGTTGAATGCATTTGACTTTCATTAGATCAATTTGATGTTCTATCCCACGAATGGGAGGCAATCCTAAAGGCAACTCATTAGGAAAAACATCCTCATAAGCTTTGACTAATTCGGCCAACCTAGGGTTTTGTTGAACAAACCCTTCATGCTCCTCCTTAGACAACAACAAAAACACCTCATCTTCCTTCTCTAAGGTCTTTTCAAATTCTTTGAAAGAAAGTAACAAGATTTCCTTTCTTTTGGGCTCTTTTTGTGGTGTTTGTGGTGGTGGGAATTGTGTTTGGGGAATCTTTTTTTGTGGTGGTAAGGGATGCAACACTTTCTTGCTGCCTTGGTGGGTGATAGTATAGGTATTAGTTAGACCATCATGGATTGATTTTCTATCACTTTGCCATGGTCTTCCTAATAAAACGTGACATGCATCCATAGGAATGACATCACACAAAATTTCATCAACATAAGAACCAATCTGAAATTTTACCAAGCATTGTCTCCTAACTCCCATACTCTTACTCTTATCAAGCCAACTCAATTTGTAAGGGGTAGGGTGTCTAGTGGTTTTTAAATCAAGTTTTTTCACAAGGTCACTTGATACAACATTTGCTTCACTACCACTATCAACAATTAAGTCACAAACATCTCCATTAACCTTGCACTTGGTTAAAAAGACATTCTCTCTTTGCAAAGGGTTTCTTTCAACCTCCACTTGCATTTGTAAAGCTCTCCTCAAGACTAGGCTGTTTTTTTTCGGGGAAACAATCATCACCTTGTTCCTCCTCTTCATTAGAATCATAAGATTCCAAAGGGTCATTTTCAACAACATTTTCATCCTATAACTCCTCATCTAGGCTAAACGGTTGAGCCATCATATTTTTTAGTTCTCTCATGGTTAAAGCTCTAGTATTAAGGAAATCCCTCTTATAGTGTCCTCTTCCATGACACTTAAAACACACTATGTCACTCAAGTCCCCGGCTTTGGCAACAGCTTTGCCTTTTTCTTTTGGGTCAAAGGAACTTGGGTTTCTTTTGGTGGAATTTGGAAAAGAAGAGTTTTTCTTTTGGTGGATTGAATGGGCGTTTGTATTTTGGCTCAAATGGATTAGAAGGCTTTTTCTTTTTCTTTTGATTATCAAACTTAACAGAAAGTTTGCAAGCTTCATCGAAAGTCAAATTGGGTTGCACTTCTATCTTTTCAAGGATCTCCTTATCTAGACCAGCCATGAACCTCCCTAGTTTCAAATCCTCTTTTTCCACTATTTCACAAATAATGGATAATCTTTCAAACTCTTTTATATACTCCTCCACACTACTACTACCTTGTTGCAAGGTACTCCATTTAACATACATGGATTGTTTGTAATTAGAAGGCAAAAAACGTTCTCTAAGTTTATTCCTAAGCTTGGTCCATGTAGAAATACGAGCTTTCCCATTGCTTTCTCGTTTTCTTTGGACTCCTTTCAGCCAAGTTTCAGCATACTTGGCTATCTTCACCTTAGCAATCTTGTACTTTTGTTCATCTTCCTCAACGTCTTTGAACTCAAAGTACCTCTCAAGTGATTGCTCCCACTCCAAGTACTTCTCAGGGTCAAGAGTGCCATCAAAAAGGTCTACATCCACCTTTAGACTCTTGTCATCATATCTAGCAGGGTTTTGACGCCCATCCCTTTGTTCTTGTGTCAACAAACGAGCCATTAGAGCCATTATATTACCATGTAATTGCTCATTGGTTTCCAAGAGCCTTTGTTGGTTTTCCTCCATAATTCTAAGTCTCCTTTGGTCAACGGTTTCATTTGGGTTTGCTTGATCCATTTGGACAGAAACAACCCCCTACCTGACGCGCCAAATGATGTAAAAACTAATAGATGAAATTAGTTTAAACAAGTTAATGAATCAAGCTTAAGCAAAAGATTGAATTTAGGTTGGTGTTTAGGTACGTTTATGTAGAATTTAGGTGTAGGTTTGTAAGGATTACTCACTTAACAAACAAGGATATGAAGGCAAGGATTTCTCACTCAACCTACTAAGTTCAAATTGTATGGAAGGATTACTCACTTGACCACTCAATCTCTTCAAGTCTAACTTGGTACAAAACCGGTTATTTCACAAACAAATAATTAGTTTTAAGTTCAAGCCAAAAAGCTCTTTTTCATTGATCAAAATCTCCTTACAAACTACCATTACACGCCTTTTATAAGCAACTAAAAGAACTAACAATCATTGCTTAACTTAAAGAAGCAAAAGACTGATTTATTACAACTAGACAAAGAAGCTAAACTAAAGCCTAGAATTACGCCCACATGAGGCAGACTTTAGGCTTCACATGCCCCTTAACTTCCTTCATTAAACCGATTTAAACTAGCAAAGAAAACAACTACAAGAATTCAGCAAAAACCGTTGGGGTAACACTTGTAACCCCCCCTTGATTCACGCCTCCTTCATTATTCATGCACTGAAGTTTCTCCTTGAATTCCTCTCCATTCCCACGTCTTTCCAACTGAAATGGCTGTTCAAAAGGCTTCAATTAACGTGCTCTAATGAGCAATTAAGCAAGTCAATCCATGATTAAAAACAAACGGACCATGGGCAGCAAAAGAATCCAAGGTTTGGTCTTCAAATGATTTCGCAAGTATCACTTCTTTGAATGAACCGTAACTTGGACTTGTGCTTGGATGAAAATGGTGACTAGGAATAATAGGATTTTCGTGATTTGCATCATCCTCCCCTTCTTCGAAAGGAGTTGTCCTCAACTCGTCATCTTCTAAATAAGGAGCTAGGTCACCAATATTGAAAGTTGATGAAACTCCAAATTGCCCTCCAAGATCAACTTTGTATGCATTATCGTTGATCCTTTCCATGATTTGAAAAGGACCCTCTTCCCTTGGCATCAACTTGTGCTTTCGTTGCTTAGGGAACCTTTCTTTTGGAAGAAAAATCCAAACAGGATCACCCACTTCGAATTTCCTCACATTGCTCAAGTGTTTGTTTGCTTGCTTCTTGTAGGACTCGTTAGCTTTCTCAATGTTCTTCCTAACTTCTTTATGAACATTCATCATGAACTCAACGTGCTCCTTGGCTGTCCCATGAACAAATTTGTCCTTAGGAATTGCAATGTAATCAATAGGAACATAAGGATTGACCCCATAAACAACTTCGAATGGTGAGTATTTCGTGGTTTTACTTGGAGTTCTATTGTAAGAAAATTCAGCATGAGCTAGCTTAAGATCCCAATCTTTCCCTCCTTTGTTCACTAAGGCACGCTGCAATGTTCCAAGAACTCTATTCACCACCTCAGTTTGACCATCCGTTTGTGGATGATGGCTAGTTGAGAAAAGTAGCTTGGTACCCACGAGCCTCCATAATGACTTCCAAAAATGGCTCACAAACTTTGTATCACGATCTGAAACAATGGTTCTAGGTAAGCCATGTAACTTAGCCACCTCCCTGAAAAAAAAGTTGAGCCACGTTATAAGCATCATCCACTTTTTTACAAGCAATGAAATGGGCCATCTTCGAAAACCGATCAACAACCACCATGATTGAATCTTTTCCACGAGCTTTTCTAGGCAAGGCCATGATGAAATCCATACTCAAATCCTCCCAAGGTCTTTCGGGAATTGGCAAAGGCTTGTATTCACCTCTATGAAAGGTCATTTTAGCCCTTTGACAAGTAGAACATCTAGCTAGGATTTGGTGCACGTTAGCTAGCATCTTAGGCCAATAAAAATGACTTTGCAAGATCTCTAGGGTCTTTTGAATACCCATATGACCAGCAAGGTCTCCTCCATGAGCTTCCTTTATCAATAAGTCACGAATTGCCCCTCTAGGAACACAAAGTTTGTTCCCTTTGAAAAGAAAACCATCCACCATCACGAATTGACCATTTACTCCATGTTTGCAAGCTTCAATGATTTCCATAAGTTCATGGTCATCTTTGTAAGCTTCTTTCATAATTTCAAAACCAAGGACCTTAGCCTCCATGATTCCAAGAAGAGTATGCCTCCTTGACAATGCATCAGCCACGATGTTGGCTTTCCCTTGCTTATATTTTGTAGCAAAGTTGAATGATTGTAAGAATTCTACCCACTTAGCATGCCTAGCATTCAGTTTTTTTTTGCCATGTATGAACCTCAAAGACTCATGATCCGAATGCAAGATGAATGGTTGTGGCCTCAAATAATGTGACCAATGATCTAAGGCTCGAACCATGGCATAAAATTCTTTATCATAAGTGGAGTAGTTCAATTTCCCTTGGCTCAATTTCTCACTAAAGTAGGCAATGGGTTTTTTTTCTTGGATTAGGACAGCCCCTATTCCCTTCCCACTTGCATCACACTCAACTTCAAAGGGTTTCATGAAATCAGGTAAGGCTAAAACAGGTGCCTCACACATTTTTTTTTTCACTAGTTCAAACGCTTCTTGGGCTTGAGGGTTCCATTGGAAGGTTCCTTTCTTTGTACACTCGGTGATAGGAGCCAAGAGGGTACTAAAGTTCTTAATGAACCTTCTATAGAAAGAGGTTAGTCCATGAAATGAACAAACTTCAGTTATGGTTTTTGGGATAGGCCACGAAGCAATGGCTTCTATTTTTGCTTGGATCCACCTTGATTCCATCACATGAAACAATGTAACCAAGGAAAACAATTTCGGTTAGGAAAAAGTGACACTTCTCCAACTTCCCATACAATTTTTTCTCCCTCAAAGTTCTAAAGATTTCTTCCAAGTGCCTCAAATGATCTTCCTCATTTGTACTATAGATAAGAATATCATCTAAGTAAACAACTACAAACCTCCCCAAAAAGGGTCTAAACATCTCATTCATAAGCCTCATGAAAGTACTTGAGGCATTTGTTAAACCAAATGGCATAACAAGCCATTCATACAACCCATGCTTGGTTTTAAAAGCTGTTTTCCACTCATCACCCTCCCTCATACGAATTTGGTGATACCCACTTCTCAAATCAATTTTTGAAAACACTCTAGCCCAACTCAACTCATCCAACATATCATCAAGCCTAGGTATGGGGAACCTATACTTAATGGTTATATTGTTCACAGCCCTACTATTAATACACATCCTCCATGTTCCATCTTTTTTAGGCACTAACAAGGTAGGAACAACACAAGGACTCATAGACTCTCTTACATAACCCATTTGCATCAACTCCTCAATTTGTTTTTGCAACTCTTTAGTTTCCATGGGATTACATCTATAAGGTGGTTTGTTAGGAAGGGGTGCTCCCGGAATTAGATCAATTTGATGTTCTATCCCACGAATGGGAGGCAATCCTAAAGGCAACTCATTAGGAAAAACATCCTCATAAGCTTTGACTAATTCGGCCAACCTAGGGTTTTGTTGAACAAACCCTTCATGCTCCTCCTTAGACAACAACAAAAACACCTCATCTTCCTTCTCTAAGGTCTTTTCGAATTCTTTGAAAGAAAGTAACAAGATTTCCTTTCTTTTGGGCTCTTTTTGTGGTGTTTGTGGTGGTGGAAATTGTGTTTGGGGAATCTTTTTTTGTGGTGGTAAGGGATGCAACACTTTCTTGCTGCCTTGGTGGGTGATAGTATAGGTATTAGTTAGACCATCATGGATTGATTTTCTATCACTTTGCCATGGTCTTCCTAATAAAACGTGACATGCATCCATAGGAATGACATCACACAAAATTTCATCAACATAAGAACCAATCTGAAATTTTACCAAGCATTGTCTCTTAACTCCCGTACTCTTACTCTTATCAAGCCAACTCAATTTGTAAGGGGTAGGGTGTCTAGTGGTTTTTTAAAATCAAGTTTTTTCACAAGGTCACTTGATACAACATTTGCTTCACTACCACTATCAACAATTAAGTCACAAACATCTCCATTAACCTTGCACTTGGTTAAAAAGACATTCTCTCTTTGCAAAGGGTTTCTTTCAACCTCCACTTGCATTTGTAAAGCTCTCCTCAAGACTAGGCTGTTTTTTTCGGGGAAACAATCATCACCTTGTTCCTCCTCTTCATTAGAATCATAAGATTCCAAAGGGTCATTTTCAACAACATTTTCATCCTCTAACTCCTCATCTAGGCTAAACGGTTGAGCCATCATATTTTTTAGTTCTCTCATGGTTAAAGCTCTAGTATTAGGGCAATCCCTCTTATAGTGTCCTCTTCCATGACACTTAAAAACACACTATGTCACTCAAGTCCCCGGCTTTGGCAACAGCTTTGCCTTTTTCTTTTGGGTCAAAGGAACTTGGGTTTCTTTTGGTGGAATTTGGAAAAGAAGAGTTTTTCTTTTGGTGGATTGAATGGGCGTTTGTATTTTGGCTCAAATGGATTAGAAGGCTTTTTTCTTTTTCTTTTGATTATCAAACTTAACAGAAAGTTTGCAAGCTTCATCGAAAGTCAAATTGGGTTGCACTTCTATCTTTTCAAGGATCTCCTTATCTAGACCAGCCATAAACCTCCCTAGTTTCAAATCCTCATTTTCCACTATTTCACAAATAATGGATAATCTTTCAAACTCTTTTATATAATCCTCCACACTACTACTACCTTGTTGCAAGGTACTCCATTTAACATACATGGATTGTTTGTAATTAGAAGGCAAAAAATGTTCTCTAAGTTTATTCCTAAGCTTGGTCCATGTAGAAATACGAGCTTTCCCATTGCTTTCTCGTTTTCTTTGGACTCCTTTCAGCCAAGTTTCAGCATACTTGGCTATCTTCACCTTAGCAATCTTGTACTTTTGTTCATCTTCCTCAACGTCTTTGAACTCAAAGTACCTCTCAAGTGATTGCTCCCACTCCAAGTACTTCTCAGGGTCAAGAGTGCCATCAAAAAGGTCTACATCCACCTTTAGACTCTTGTCATCATATCTAGGAGGGTTTTTGACGCCCATCCCTTTGTTCTTGTGTCAACAAACGAGCCATTAGAGCCATTATATTACCATGTAATTGCTCATTGGTTTCCAAGAGCCTTTGTTGGTTTTCCTCCATAATTCTAAGTCGCCTTTGGTCAACGGTTTCATTTGGGTTTGCTTGATCCATTTGGACAGAAACAGCCCCCTACCTGACGCGCCAAATGATGTAAAAACTAATAGATGAAATTAGTTTAAACAAGTTAATGAATCAAGCTTAAGCAAAAGATTGAATTTAGGTTGGTGTTTAGGTACGTTTATGTAGAATTTAGGTGTAGGTTTGTAAGGATTACTCACTTAACAAACAAGGATATGAAGGCAAGGATTTCTCACTCAACCTACTAAGTTCAAATTGTATGGAAGGATTACTCACTTGACCACTCAATCTCTTCAAGTCTAACTTGGTACAAAACCGGTTATTTCACAAACAAATAATCAGTTTTAAGTTCAAGCCAAAAAGCTCTTTTTCATTGATCAAAATCTCCTTACAAACTACCATTACACGCCTTTTATAAGCAACTAAAAGAACTAACAATCATTGCTTAACTTAAAGAAGCAAAAGACTGATTTATTACAACTAGACAAAGAAGCTAAACTAAAGCCTAGAATTACGCCCACATGAGGCAGACTTTTAGGCTTCACATGCCCCTTAACTTCCTTCATTAAACCGATTTAAACTAGCAAAGAAAACAACTACAAGAATTCAGCAAAAACCGTTGGGGTAACACTTGTAACCCCCCCTTGATTCACGCCTCCTTCATTATTCATGCACTGAAGTTTCTCCTTGAATTCCTCTCCATTCCCACGTCTTTCCAACTGAAATGGCTGTTCAAAAGGCTTCAATTAACGTGCTCTAATGAGCAATTAAGCAAGTCAATCCATGATTAAAAACAAACGGACCATGGGCAGCAAAAGAATCCAAGGTTTGGTCTTCAAATGATTTCGCAAGTATCACTTCTTTGAATGAACCGTAACTTGGACTTGTGCTTGGATGAAAATGGTGACTAGGACTAATAGGATTTTCGTGATTTTCATCATCCTCCCCTTCTTCGAAAGGAGTTGTCCTCAACTCGTCATCTTCTAAATAAGGAGCTAGGTCACCAATATTGAAAGTTGATGAAACTCCAAATTGCCCTCCAAGATCAACTTTGTATGCATTATCGTTGATCCTTTCCATGATTTGAAAAGGACCCTCTTCCCTTGGCATCAACTTGTGCTTTCGTTGCTTAGGGAACCTTTCTTTTGGAAGAAAAATCCAAACAGGATCACCCACTTCGAATTTCCTCACATTGCTCAAGTGTTTGTTTGCTTGCTTCTTGTAGGACTCGTTAGCTTTCTCAATGTTCTTCCTAACTTCTTTATGAACATTCATCATGAACTCAACGTGCTCCTTGGCTGTCCCATGAACAAATTTGTCCTTAGGAATTGCAATGTAATCAATAGGAACATAAAGATTGACCCCATAAACAACTTCGAATGGTGAGTATTTCGTGGTTTTACTTGGAGTTCTATTGTAAGCAAATTCAGCATGAGCTAGCTTAAGATCCCAATCTTTCCCTCCTTTGTTCAGTAAGGCACGCTGCAATGTTCCAAGAACTCTATTCACCACCTCAATTTGACCATCCGTTTGTGGATGATGGCTAGTTGAGAAAAGTAGCTTGGTACCCACGAGCCTCCATAATGACTTCCAAAAATGGCTCACAAACTTTGTATCACGATCTGAAACAATGGTTCTAGGTAAGCCATGTAACTTAGCCACCTCCTTGAAAAAAAGTTGAGCCACGTTATAAGCATCATCCACTTTTTTACAAGCAATGAAATGGGCCATCTTCGAAAACCGATCAACAACCACCATGATTGAATCTTTTCCACGAGCTGTTCTAGGCAAGGCCATGATGAAATCCATACTCAAATCCTCCCAAGGTCTTTCGGGAATTGGCAAAGGCTTGTATTCACCTCTATGAAAGGTCATTTTAGCCCTTTGACAAGTAGAACATCTAGCTAGGATTTGGTGCACGTTAGCTAGCATCTTAAGCCAATAAAAATGACTTTGCAAGACCTCTAGGGTCTTTTGAATACCCATATGACCAGCAAGGCCTCCTCCATGAGCTTCCTTTATCAATAAGTCACGAATTGCCCCTTTAGGAACACAAAGTTTGTTCCCTTTGAAAAGAAAACCATCCACCATCACGAATTGACCATTTACTCCATGTTTGCAAGCTTCATTTGATTCAGATAGCATCGTTTGAATGTGTTTGACTTTCATTTGATTTAAATAGCTTTGTTTGAATGTGTTTGCCTTCCATTGGATTTAATTAGCTTTGTTTGAATGTGGTTGACTTTTTATTGATTCAATTTGATCTGTTGAATGCATTTGACTTTCATTTGATTCAAAAAGATTTGTTTGAATGTGTTTTACTTTCATATGATTCAATTAGTATCGTCGAATGCATTTGACAATCATTTGATTCAAAAAGCTATGTTTGAATTTGTTTGACTTTCACTTGATTCAATTAGCTTTTTTGACCTCATTTGACTTTCTTTGGATTCAAAAATCTTTGTTTGAATGTGTTTGAATTTCACTTGATTTAAATTAGCTTTGTTTGAATGTGGTTAACTTTCATTTGATTCAATTAGCTTTGTTTGAATGTGGTTGACTTTCATTTGATTCAATTAGGTTTGTTAGAATGCCATTGACTTTCGTTTGATTCAATTAGGTTTGTTAGAATGCCATTGACTTTCATTTGATTCAATTAGCTTTGTTGAATGCATATGACTTTCATTTGATTCAAAAAGCTTTGTTTGAATGTGTTTGACTTTCATTTGATTCAATTAGCATCGTTGAACACATTTGACAGTCATTTGATTCAAAAAGCTTTGTTTGAATTACCTAGACTTTCACTTGATTCAATTAGCTTTTTTGAATGCATTTAACTTTCATTTGATTTAAAAATCTTTGTTTAAATGTAATTGACTTTCACTTGATTTAATTACTTTTTTTTTAATTGCATTTGACTTTCAGTTGATTCAAAAAGATTTGTTTGAATGTGCTTGACTTTCATACGATTCAATTAGCATCGTTGAACGGATTTGACAATCATTTGATTCAAAAAGCTTTGTTTGACTTTCACTTGATTCAAATCGCTATTTTGAATGCATTTGAATTTCATTTGATTGAAAAAGCCTTGTTTGAATGTGTTTGATTTTCATTTGATTAAATTAGCTTTGTTTGAATGTGATTGACTTTAATTTGAATCAATTAGCTTTGTTTAATGCATTTGACGTTCATTTAATTCAAAAAGCTTTGTTTGAATGTGTTTGATTTTAATTTGATTCAAATAGCTTTTTTGAATGTTTTTGACTTTCACTTGATTTAATACCTTTTTTGAATGCGTTTGACTTTCATTTGATTCAAATAGCATTTCTTGAATGTGTGACTTTCATTTGGTTCAAATAGCTTTGTTTAAATGTGTTTGACTTTCATTTGATTCAATTAGCTTTGCTTGAATGTGGTTAACTTTCAATTGAGTCTATTTGCTTTGTTGAATGCATTTGACTTTCATTTGATTCAAAAAGTTTTGTTTCACTGTCATGTGATTCAATTAGCCTCGTTTAATGCATTTGACAAATCATTTGATTCAAAAATCTTTGTTTGAATTCTTTTGGACTTTTACTTGATTCAATTAGCTTTTTTGAAAGCATTTGACTTTCATATGATTTAATTAGCTTTGTTTGAATGTTTTTGTCTATCATTTGATGCAATTAGCTTTGTCTGAATGTGTTTGACTTTCGTTTGATTTAATTATCTTTTTTGAATGCATTTGACTTTCATTTGATTCAGATAGCATTGTTTGAATGTGTTTGACTTTCATTTGATTCAAATAGCTTAGTTTGAATGTGTTTGCCTTCCATTGGATTTAATTAGCTTTGTTTGAATGTGGTTGACTTTTAATTGATTCAATTTGATCTGTTGAATGCATTTGACTTTCATTTGATTCAAAAAGATTTGTTTGAATGTGTTTGACTTTCATATGATTCAATTAGTATCGTTGAATGCATTTGACAATCATTTGATTCAAAAAGTTTATGTTTGAATTTGTTTGACTTTCACTTGATTCAATTAGCTTTTTTGAACTCATTTGACTTTCTTTGGATTCAAAAAGCTTTGTTTGAATGTGTTTGAATTTCACTTGATTTAAATTAGCTTTGTTTTGAATGTGGTTAACTTTCATTTGATTCAATTAGCTTTGTTTGAATGTGGTTGACTTTCATTTGATTCAATTTGGAATGTTAGAATGCCATTGACTTTCGTTTGATTCAATTAGGTTTGTTAGAATGCCATTGACTTTCATTTGATTTAATTAGCTTTGTTGAATGCATATGACTTTCATTTGATTCAAAAAGCTTTGTTTGAATGTGTTTGACTTTCATTTGATTCAATTAGCATCGTTGAACACATTTGACAGTCATTTGATTCAAAAAGCTTTGTTTGAATTACCTAGACTTTCACTTGATTTAATTAGCTTTTTTGAATGCATTTAACTTTCATTTGATTTAAAAAGCTTTGTTTAAATGTAATTGACTTTCACTTGATTTAATTACTTTTTTTTTAATTGCATTTGACTTTCAGTTGATTCAAAAAGATTTGTTTGAATGTGCTTGACTTTCATGGGATTCAATTAGCATCGTTGAACAGATTTGACAATCATTTGATTCAAAAAGCTTTGTTTGACTTTCGCTTGATTCAAATCGCTATTTTGAATGCATTTGAATTTCATTTGGTTGAAAAAGCTTTGTTTGAATGTGTTCGATTTTCATTTGATTAAATTAGCTTTGTTTGAATTTGATTGACTTTCATTTGAATCAATTAGCTTTGTTTAATGCATTTGACTTTCATTTAACTCAAAAAGCTTTGTTTGAAATGTGTTTTGACTTTAATTTGATTCAAATAGCTTTGTTTGAATGTTTTTGACTTTCACTTGATTTAAATACCTTTTTTGAATGCGTTTGACTTTCATTTGATTCAAATAGCATTTCTTGAATGTGTTTGACTTTCATTTGGTTCAAATAGCTTTGTTTTAAATGCGTTTGACTTTCATTTGATTCAATTAGCTTTGCTTGAATGTGGTTAACTTTCAATTGAGTCAATTTGCTTTGTTGAATGCATTTGACTTTCATTTGATTCAAAAAGTTTTGTTTGACTGTCATCTGATTCAATTAGCCTCGTTGAATGCATTTGACAATCATTTGATTCAAAAAGCTTTGGTTGAATTCTTTGGACTTTTACTTGATTCAATTAGCTTTTTTGAAAGCATTTGACTTTCATATGATTTAATTAGCTTTGATTGAATGTTTTTGACTTTCATTTGATGCAATTAGCTTTGTCTGAATGTGTTTGACTTTCGTTTGATTTAATTATCTTTTTTGAATGCATTTGACTTTCATTTGATTCAGATAGCATTGTTTGAATGTGTTTTTACTTTCATTTGATTCAAATAGCTTTGTTTGAATGTGTTTTGCCTTCCATTGGATTTAATTAGCTTTGTTTGAATGTGGTTGGCTTTTAATTGATTCAATTTTACCTGTTAAATGCATTTCACTTTTATTTGATTCAAAAAGATTTTGTTTGAATGTGTTTGACTTTCATATGATTCAATTAGTATCGTTGAATGCATTTGACAATCATTTGATTCAAAAAGCTATGTTTGAATTTGTTTGACTTTCACTTGATTCAATTAACTTTTTTGAACTCATTTGACTTTCTTTGGATTTAAAAAGCTTTTGTTTTGAATGTGTTTGATATTCACTTGATTTAAATTAGCTTTGTTTGAATGTGGTTAACTTTCATTTGATTCAATTAACTTTGTTTGAATGTGGTTAACTTTCATTTGATTCAATTAGGTTTGTTAGAATGCCATTGACTTTCGTTTGATTCAATTAGGTTTGTTAGAATGCCATTGAATTTTCATTTGATTCAATTAGCTTTGTTGAATGCATATGACTTTCATTTGATTCAAAAAGCTTTGTTTGAATGTGTTTGATTTTCATTTGATTTCAATTAGCATCGTTGAACACATTTGACAGTCATTTGATTCAAAAACTTTGTTTGAATTACCTAGACTTTCACTTGATTCAATTTAGCTTTTTTTAATGCATTTAACTTTCATTTGATTTAAAAAGCTTTGTTTAAATGTAATTGACTTTCACTTGATTTAATTACTTTTTTTTATAATTGCATTTGACTTTTAGTTGATTCAAAAAGATTTTGTTTTGAATGTGCTTGACTTTCATACGATTCAATTAGCATCGTTGAATGGATTTGACAATCATTTGATTCAAAAAGCTTTGTTTGACTTTCACTTGATTCAAATCGCTATTTTGAATGCATTTGAATTTCATTTGATTAAAAAAGCTTTTGTTTTGAATGTGTTTTGATTTTCATTTGATTAAATTAGCTTTGTTTGAATGTGATTGACTTTCATTTGAATCAATTAGTTTTGTTTAATGCATTTGACTTTCATTTAATTCAAAAAGCTTTGTTTAAATGTGTTTGACTTTAATTTGATTCAAATAGCTTTGTTTGAATGTTTTTTACTTTCACTTGATTTAAATACCTTTTTGAATGCGTTTGACTTTCATTTGATTCAAATAGAATTTCTTGAATGTGTTTGACTTTCATTTGGTTCAAATAGCTTTGTTTAAATGTGTTTGACTTTCATTT
>NW_018744197.1:0-22335 GCF_001683475.1 Chenopodium quinoa | reverse complement strand
AAACACATTCAAACAAAGCTTTTTGAATCAAATGAAAGTCATATGCATTCAACAAAGCTAATTGAATCAAATGAAAGTCAATGGCATTCTAACAAACCTAATTGAATCAAACGAAAGTCAATGGCATTCTAACAAACCTAACTAATCAAATGAAAGTCAACCACATTCAAACAAAGCTAATCGAATCAAATGAAAGTTAACCACATTCAAACAAAGCTAATTTAAATCAAGTGAAATTCAAACACATTCAAACAAAGCTTTTTGAATCCAAAGAAAGTCAAATGAGTTCAAAAAAGCTAATTGAATAAAGTGAAAGTCAAACAAATTCAAACATAGCTTTTTGAATCAAATGATTGTCAAATGCATTCAACGATACTAATTGAATCATATGAAAGTCAAACACATTCAAACAAAGCTTTTTGAATTAAATGAAAGTCAAATGCATTAAACAAAGCTAATTGATTCAAATGAAAGTCAATCACATTCAAACAAAGCTAATTTAATCAAATGAAAATCAAACACATTCAAACAAAGCTTTTTCAATCAAATGAAATTCAAATGCATTCAAAATAGCGATTTGAATCAAGTGAAAGTCAAACAAAGCTTTTTGAATCAAATGATTGTCAAATCCGTTCAACGATGCTAATTGAATCATATGAAAGTCAAGCACATTCAAACAAATCTTTTTGAATCAACTGAAAGTCAAATGCAATTAAAAAAAAGTAATAAATCAAGTGAAAGTCAATTACATTTAAACAAAGCTTTTTAAATCAAATGAAAGTTACATGCATTCAAATAAGCTAATTGAATCAAGTGAAAGTCTAGGTATTTCAAACAAAACTTTTTAGAATCAAATGACTGTCAAATGTGTTCAACGATGCTAATTGAATCAAATGAAAGTCAAACACATTCAAACAAAGCTTTTTGAATCAAATGAAAGTCATATGCATTCAACAAAGCTAATTGAATCAAATGAAAGTCAATGGCATTCTAACAAACCTAATTGAATCAAACGAAAGTCAATGGCATTCTAACAAACCTAATTGAATCAAATGAAAGTCAACCACATTCAAACAAAGCTAATTGAATCAAATGAAAGTTAACCACATTCAAACAAAGCTAATTTAAATCAAGTGAAATTCAAACACATTCAAACAAAGCTTTTTGAATCCAAAGAAAGTCAAATGAGTTCAAAAAAGCTAATTGAATCAAGTGAAAGTCAAATAAATTCAAACATAGCTTTTTGAATCAAAATGATTGTCAAATGCATTCAACGATACTAATTGAATCATATGAAAGTCAAACACATTCAAACAAATTTTTGAATCAAATGAAAGTCAAATGCATTCAACAGATCAAATTGAATCAATTAAAAGCCAACCACATTCGAACAAAGCTAATTAAATCCAATGGAAGGCAAACACATTCAAACAAAGCTATTTGAATCAAATGAAAGTCAAACACATTCAAACAATGCTATCTGAATCAAATGAAAGTCAAATGCATTCAAAAAAGATAATGAAATCAAACGAAAGTCAAACACATTCAGACAAAGCTAATTGCATCAAATGAAAAGTCAAAAACATTCAAACAAAGCTAATTAAATCAATAGAAAGTCAAATGCTTTCAAAAAAAGCTAATTGAATCAAGTAAAAGTCCAAAGAATTCAAACAAAGCTTTTTGAATCAAATGATTGTCAAATGTGATTAGGGGATTTTGTTCCTCCCAATCGGAATGCGCCACGTGGACCAATCAGGTCCTGCCAAGTGTCCCCTAGTTGGAACTGTCAGAGCTTGCCACGTGGCACGTGCTTATTCGTCCACCTTGGACCTGTTATGTCACGACATGTGGCATACTCCATGCCTAATGGAGAAATCGGCCACCCAGGCCCAATTTCCGAGGGAAGCCCAATCGGCCCTAGGTTTATCTAAACCCAGGATGGGCACGTTTCCCAAGGTTATAAATACCTCCCTTAATCCTCATTAAGGAAGAGGAGAAGAAGTTTACGAAAAAACATTACGGAACAAACACATTAATTACACACAGTAATAACCGGCTGATCTCGCCAACAAAGCAGATTACCTACGCTAATCACTCTCACCTAGAGAGACCTAATCACTTTAATTTCCGTATTAATTACTCCTTAATCAGTTACTAACTTGACCGTTGGAGGCGGAGCTCACAGGAGTCTCCGTTATTTTGCAGGTACAGGCGTCCGGTTCCAGTCTCGGAATTGTAACTCTCCCGCAGGACATCAGAAAACCCCGAAACATTTTGGCGCCGTCTGTGGGGAGAGTACTTCATAGATGGCATCCAAGTCTGTACCGACTCCTGAAGAGAGGCGTCCCCTAGACGACCCTCAAGTTCAGTCGGATCATGACACCGAAAGTGAATTTGAAGTTGAAACTCATACAGCTTCAGACGGGACCCTAAGGGCCCGACGTACCCGTCATACCGAAAGGAGGGAACGGGAGCATCTTCAAACAGGAAGCGAGCCAGCAGGCGCACCGCCTGTTCGGCAACAGCCGACTGATGGGTCTGCTCCCCATCACAAGGAACGAACTCATGACCTTCATGAGGGACTTCAAGGGAGAGATTCAAGAGTTGGTCAACAAGAAGTCGACTGCTCCAGTCAAGGAGCAGTCGGCCAAGAAACCCTCCACTTCACTGAAGAGGAAGCCAGTTCAAGGCGAGAGGTGACTCCTCATCCTAAATCTAGGAAGCGGGAGCCACCTGCCCTTGATTTCACAAAATTCCGTTATCCTACAGGAAATAGGAAACCGGTTCGTCATATTCAGGCGGACGGGTCGAAGCAAACATTCACAGATGCTCGGCTACTGCTAGAGCAGAAGAAGAGTGACCGATTGTCAGAGTCGGCCTCTACTTCAAACTTTCAAGACAGTTTGCGAAATGCCTCGATGAGCATACTCAGTCGTACCATGAGAGTCAGTCAGGGCGGCACCTCCCGTCAGTCCGGCTTTCATAGTGCCCCAGGCGGTACCAAACTTATCATTTGTGCCGCAACAACAGTATTTTATGCAGCCACCTCCATTTGGTGGACCTGCAGCAAAAAACGTCCAACCTATGGACTGGCAGCTACGGTTGCTTAGACTTGGTGAACAGCCGTCGGCCTTCTCCAAGGAAATTACTAAAGCCGTTCAGCCGGCCAAAGTGAAAAATGTACTAGTAGGCGCTTATGACGGCACTACTAACCCAGAAGACCATCTGATGGCATTCACCAATCTGATGTACCTTCAAGGGTTGGATGATCCCACTTGGTGCAAGTGTTTCCCAGCGACTCTCAAAGGAATCGCACATCAATGGGTCGGCAACCTGCCGACTGGTTGTGTAAATAGCTTCAGGACGCTTGCTTACTTATTTGCCTCCAACTTTCCCATGAACATCCCTGCGAAGAAAACGACCCTTGATTTGGGAACAATTCAGCAGGGCGAGAAGGAGGGGCTTCGTTCTTACATCAGGCGGTTTAACCTGATGAGAATACAGATTCAAGGGTTACCGGATGAGGTAGCTTATACTGACTTTTTTAGAGGTCTCAAAAGACGGGTCTACCTTCAAATTTGATTTGGTTCGAAAAAGGGTGGCGACTCTTCAAGAGGTCTTGATTGAAGTAGAAGCCTATATACAGGCGACTGATCTTTGTACGATAAAACAGTCGGACGGGAAAAGGTTCGACAAAAGAGGAAGGACGACAGAAACAGTCGTCAAACAAAGATGAGAAAAGAAAAGAGGTCTGGGCGGCTGATTCCTCTAAACAGCCGGCCTAGAAAAAGAAAAAAGAATTCAAACCATACTCCCCAAAGTATGCGTTTAACAAGGATAACCAGTTTATCCTAAAAGAAATCAAAGGGACGGATCTCAATTGAGAAGCCGGTCCCCATGAAGGGTTCTGCAAACAACCGGAACCAAGATAAAATCTGTGATTATCATGATGACGTTGGTCATCACACCAATGACTGCATCAGTCTTATGCGGTACCTAGACCGCCTGGCTGAGCAAGGTGATCTTGACACTTATGTCCAGAAATCTACGGGGAACACTTCCTCAAAAAAGCTGTCGGCCAAAAAGAATCAACAGGCCGACAGCTCTGATACAGATGATGTAGTCGTCTACACCATTGCAGGCGACTTCTCAGGAAGGCGGCCCCACTATTAGGGGCAACAAAGATAATATAAGGCGGTTAGATGTAAATTCCGTTCACCAAGAACGGCCGTCCAAATATACATTTCCTGAGATTGTCATCACTGAAGAGGATCTAGGAGGGGTAAGGGGGCCGCATGACGACCCTCTCGTTATTGAATGTAAAGTGGCCAACCAGAGAGTTGGCCGAATCCTCATAGATACCGGGAGCTCCTCAGATCTCATGCGGACTTGATCTTAGACGACTCACGTCCTGACCGAACAGTCAAAGTTGGGACGATTGCTCTGAGAAACCTTGGTGACGACTTTCACAACCTATTGAAAGAATACAAGGACATCTTTGCATTCGAAAGTCCATGAAATGCCAGGCATTAGTCCTGATCTGGTGGTACATAAACTCGCCGTGGATCCGAAAAAGAAGCCGGTACGGCAAAAGAAGCGGAACTATGGCGAAGAGAAAGAAGTCAGGCGGCAGCCGCCGAAGTTAAAAAATTACTTGATGCAGGGTTCATTCGGCAATGTTACTTCCCAGACTGGGTTGCAAATGTAGTGCTTGTTAAAAAAGCCGAATGGCACCTGGCGAATGTGTGTAGACTACATAGACTTAAACAAGGCGTGCCCCAAAGACAGTTACCCTCTGCCTAAAATTGATAACCTGGTCGACTCAACAGCCGGCCATGCCTTGATGAGTTTTATGGACGCCTATTCTGGTTTCCATCAAATACCTTTATGGAAGAAAAGATCAGGAGAAGACGGCCTTCGTCACTGATCAGGGGTTATACTGTTACACGGTCATGCCGTTTGGTCTTAAGAATGCCCCGGCTACCTTTCAACGAATGATAAACACTGTGTTCTTTGATCAGATTGGGAGAAACGTCGAGGCATATTTTGATGATATGATTGTCAAGACTAAACTTCAGAAAGATCATCTATCGGACCTCCGAGAAACTTTCGCCACACTCAGGCGGCACCATGTCATGCTCAATCCCAAGAAATGTGTATTTGGAGTTGAGTCTGGGAAATTTCTCGGATTCCTTATCAATCAGAGAGGAATAGAGGCGAACCCTGAGAAGGTGCAGGCGGTCATTAACATGCAGTCGCCTCGTACCATCCGAGAGGTTCAGAAGTTAACAGGTTGTCTGGCGGCCTTGGGAAGATTTCTAAGCCGATCAGGCGACAAATGCCTATACTTTTTCCAGGCAATTAAGAAAAAGGCAAGGTTTGAATGGGGGCCGGATGCTGAGGCCGCCTTCCAGAAATTAAAAGTTCACTTGCATTCCTTGCCGAGGCTGGTCAGCCCTTTGCCCAAAGAGGTTCTCTACATGTACCTGGCCGTCTCTGATCATGCGTTAAGCGCTGTTCTCCTTGCTGAAAGGGACGGCTGTCAGCTCCCGGTCTACTTTGAAAGTCACGTACTGAATAATGCCGAGTTGAGGTATCCCCTAGTGGAGAAATTTGGTCTTGCACTCTTCATGGCTGTTAAAAAATTGAAGCCCTACTTTTTGGCACATGCAGTCGTCGTGTATACAGACCAACCTATCAAGCGGCCACTGACCATCATGGAGTCGTCACGCCGAATGATCAAATGGGCCATAGAAATACAGAGCCTCGAAGTTACATTCGAGCCTAGAAAAGCAGTGAAGGGGCAAGCCTTTGCTGATTTTATTGTAGAGATGACTCGTCCTCCTGACTCTCAAGTTCCAAACCAAGTATGGAAGGTATATGTGGACGGAAGCTCTACTTCAAATGGTTGTGGAGCAGGCGTCATATGTCAGTCGCCAGAGGGCGACAGGTACGAGTATGCTCTACGCTTCAGTTTTTAGGCTTCAAACAAATGAGGCAGAATATGAAGCTTTACTAGCCGGGATCCGCATGTGCAAGGCGGCAGGGGCAAGAAAAATAAACGCCTGTTCCGATTCACAATTGATAGTGAGTCAGTACAATGGCGAATACGACGCAACCCATCCGGCCATGATCAAGTATTTACAGGCGGTCCGACAAGCAGTCGGCTCCCTTGAGGATTTCCATCTGATCCAAGTGCCGAGATCAGAAAACAACCAGGCGGATGCACTGTCAAAATTAGCATCATCCGCCTCCTCTGATACTCCTCGAACTGTTTTTTGGGAAGTAATGGAGAAGAGAAGCATCGAGGAAAACCCTATTGGAATCCTAGACAGAAGCTCAACCTGGATGGATTCAATCAGGGCATATCTGACAAACGGTACACTGCCGGATGATCCTCAACAGGCGGCAGCACTGAAAAAACGAGCCACCAGTTTTGAAATGATAAAGGGAGAACTTCACAAGAGGGGGTACCTTTAACCCTTCTTAAAGTGTGTTACTCCAGAAAAGGGACGAGAGATACTAGATGATCTTCACTCTGGTTACTGTGCTTCTCATATAGGTGGTAGGATGCTTGCTCAAAGGGCAAGGCGGCAGGGCTACTTTTGGCCTACTTTGGAAGCAGATGCAATGGAGATAGTGAAAAAATGTGACAAGTGCCAAAGGTTTGGCAAACTAATTCACCGTCCGGCTACTGACCTCACTACCATTCACAGCCCACTACCGTTTGCCAAGTGGGGCATGGACATTCTGGGTCCATATACGCCTGCTACAGGCGGCAGGAGGTACATACTTGTTGCCGTCGACTACTTCACTAAATGGGTAGAGGCGGAGGCTGTAAAGGGAATCAAGACGAAAGATGTAATTTCATTCATTTGGAAAAATGTCATCACTCGGTTCGGGGTTCCCATGTCTATGGTTTTTGATAATGGTCCCCAATTTGAGACGCCTGTTCTCAAAAGCTGGTTGGGTGACCAAGGAATTGCAAACTACTTTGCATCTGTCGGCCGTCCACAAGCAAACGACCAGGTAGAAGCCTTTAATAAAATCATCTCAGACGGTCTCAAGAAAAAGATTGAACGAGCAGGCGGCCTATGGGCGGATGAACTACCACATGTTCTCTGGGCCATTAGGACGACTGAAAAAGGGGCGACTGGAGAAACTCCATTCCTCCTAACTTATGGTGCGGAAGCTGTTCTTCCAATAGAACACTATGAGCCGACTCTTCGAGTAATGCTATATGACGAAGAGGCAAACTAGGAAGCCATGCGCCTGACATTAGACTCACTTCCTGAAAAGAGGGGCAATGCTGTCTTGCGCCATGAAATCTATCGCCTGAGAATGACTAGATCATACAACAAAAAAGTACACAGGCGTCCACTCAAAATAGGGGACTTTGTACTTAGAAAAATGGAAGCAGTTGGTAGGGCTAATGAGTCTGGCAAACTAACTCCCAACTGGGAAGGACCCTACCGAATCTATGAAGAAGTCTGGGACGGTACCTACCATCTGGAAACACCAGACGGACAACCGTTGCCTCGAACTTGGAATGTAGATAATCTTAAGAAATATTTCTTTTGAATGATGCAAATAGTCAAGAGCTACTTAATAAAAGTTTGCACTTACTATTCAATTTTGTACTACGAGGGGCATGCTGTCTGTACCTTTACAGTCGGCTACTCTCCATTGAGTTTTTCACTCTATCTTCAGAGGGGCATGCCGTCTGTACCTTTACAGTCGGCTACTCTCCATTGAGTTTTTCACTCTATCTTCAGAGGGGTATGTCGTCTGTACCTTTACAGTCGGCTACTCTCCATTGAGTATTTTCCTCACAATACTTAGCTAAAAAGATAAGGGCCTGGCCGACCCTGTGCCTAACAGGCGGCTACCCTCCTTTTACTTAGCACCTACGTTCACCAAGAACTTACCAAGGCCACAGGCCGAATGATCAGACCAGGCGCCAAGCCAACTGATCAAATCTACAAAACTAATACGACCTGTCCCAACATCATAGCAGGCGTCCGACGGCATCCATCCGGATGAAATTCGTCGCAGAGAGCAGCTCCCTTTTGGGTGGAACATTGTTCTATAAACTAATTACACGGCACCTATACGACTGTCCCCAAGGGCAACCACGTAGCCGTTTTTGAGACAAGGATAACTCTATCACTAATCAAACCAGTGGTAGCAGTTGACATCTGAGTCAGATGACCGCCTACATTACTTGGGATAAATACAGGGGGTACCTATTGAGTTAATAGCCAACAAACATTGGCGAATCAAGGGGTCTAGCCGGCCTTCGCCGCCTGGTACCTCTACTTCTCAAACAAAAGTGACGGCGACTGAGTAACTCCAACGTTAACTCATAAGTCACTCCCTCAAATTTGGTATGGAACCTAAAAGGTTTGAGTCGTCCGCCTATTTAACAAACAGGGGCACTCAAACCCCTATTCCTACTAGGTAACCTATTGAGTTAATAGCCAACAAACATTGGCAAATCAAGGGGATCAGCTGGCCTCCGCCGCCTGGTACCTCTACTACTCAATCTAGATTGTGACGAAGACTAAGTAACTCCTATGTTAACTTAATAGTCACTCAAACTTAGTATGGAGCCTAAAAGGTATGAGTCGTCCGCCTGTTTTTAACAAACAGGGGCCCTCAATGCTAAGTTAAAAAATTATGAGTTAAAAGCCAACAACATTGGCAATAAAGGGAAACAACCGGTACCCGCCTGGTCAGACCACTTTCCTACTACACAATTCCTTAGCGACTAGGTAATACTCTATTTACTTGGTCAGACCACTTTCCTACTTGGTTAAATTTACAAATTACAGGACCGCCTGCCTAAAAAGGATCCAGACAAAATAGTTCGAATACCGATTGGATAAATGGCCGACTGATCGTCTATCCTGGAAACAGACAACCAGTCGTCCAAGGGCATAGGCGGCGTACTAACTCTGCGTACCTGTCTGCTACGTTCGGCCATGTAAAACAGTCGGTCTAGTGAACAATTGGATATTAGATATGGAATACTTAGACAAATTTGAAGCAAAACAAAAATTCATTAAAAATAAGACGGTCATTAAAGACCAGCAAAATATTCAAATCCCCGGCCCCCTGGCCGGGTAAATACAAAGCAAACGGCACGCAGGCCGTGGAAAGAATATATAAAGCTTAAGAAGGGGGCAGTTCAGTATTAGCAGCTGCCGCCTGGTCAGCACTCTTCTTGCTGGACTCGGCTTCAACTGCATCCTTTTTTGATGCCTTACCCCCAAGCGGCACAAGCGCCACTACCGGCTCCTCCTCCTCCTCCAACTCTTCCCCCAACGCCTCTTCTTCAGCAGCCGCCAAGATCTGTTGATTATATGCATCCGAGCACTGGCGGTACGTTCTTTCCCAAGAGGCAAAGTCGGCACTGGGGAAAAGGCGGCCCCAGGTCATGCGCTGGATTTGAGCGGAGTCTTCCATCATCTCTCGGACCAGCTCTTTCTTCTCTTGCTTGGCCTTTTCCGAGAGCTCTTGGGTAAGACTCTTCTCCTGGGTCACCAGGCGTTCCTTTACGTTGGCCAAGGATTTCTCCATGGCTTCGTAAGAGTACATTTTCAGGCGAAGAGGCTTCAGCTCGGCCTTGAGATTTGTGATGGTCGCCTCCAGCTCGTCATTCTTCTTTTGGGCCGCCTCTAACTGAGCCCGAACAGCGGCGGTAGCCTGCGCCTGATAATAAAGAATATCAATGGTCAGTACTTCATTTTGGGCAATTTTAAACATTGCCTTATCACAGTCAGAGGCGGCCATAGCTTTTGCAGCCTTTACCTCTTTGTTTTTCCGATCAAGCGGCTTGCGAAGGCCGTTAACTCGGAGCAGGGCCTAAGTACACAAAAAAAAAAAAAAGAAAAAAAAAAAAAAACAGGCGTCAGTTTCCAAACAAAAAAGAAAACAGGCGTCCAGAAATTCAAATACTCAAAAATATGCTAAGTATACCTCAGCAAGGACCCCTGCAATCCCGTTAAGGTCAAGGGTGCCGACACCCCTGACCGCCTCCCTTTCAGCTGGAGGAACTGCCCTGATCATAGACTTGGCCATCTCTACCAAGTCAGGCTCCTGGGGGCCGGCTGCATCAAGCATAAACAAACGGATTAGACTTAGTAAAAAAGGAGGAAGTCTAAAATTTACAAGGACAACTTCATACCTCTAGGCGGCCCAGTTGGAGCTTTAGAAGAAGTGGCCGGCTGTTTCTCAGCCGCCACCTGTTTCCTGGCAGAACCAGGAGAGCTCCCAACAGTCGTCTTCCGGGCCTTGGGGTCCGGCTGTTGGGAAGATGAAGCTCTTGGAGCACCCGTCTAAAAAAGAAGAAAAACACAAAAAAAAAAAAAAAAAAAAAAAAGTCAGCATATGCATACACTTTAAAAAGAGGGTGAAAGGTTCGGAGCTCACCAAGGGTGGCCCCTTCTTGGGGGAGTCGGTTGAAGCTTGTTGCATAATAGAGGCCCGCAACATGGCCGCCGCAGTCTTGGAGGCGGTGATTTTGCTCATGGCGTCAGCTGCAAAAACAAACAGCAAAGTTAATAAAAGATAAACAACAAATGTATGAAACAACAGAGTATTCGACAGGCCGACTACCTCTTGAGCACCGACTGCTGAGGCCGCAGGCGACCAAAAAGTACTCGTCATAGAGCCACTTGAAGCTCGGGACGCAGTGTAGGGGTACTTGCTCTCGTACCCCTGAAGTAGAGTCGACCCTCGACTCTACTTTAAAGAGTCCTTTATCAAGGATCTCTTTCTTAGCCTTAGGGGGAACAGGCGGCATGCTACGGCCGCCATCAAGAAGGGGCGGATTCCTGTTCCACCTATTGAAGCGCTTGTTCTGCTCAATGTCAGAACTCTCAATGATGAGGAAGGTGCTCCGCCAGTCCTTCCACTTGTTTGCTTTACCTCTCGTCATGAGGTAGCCCCTGTGGCTTGTCAATTGATACCAGCCGGTACCGCCTGTCTTAGGGGTCCGGCTGAGATAGTTCACATGGGCGAAAGCCTCGAAGCTCGGCTCCACCCCGTGCAGTTCGCACCCGGCCACATAGCCGAGTACGTTGACCCAAGAGTTTGGGGCTAACTGCCATAATCCCAACTCATACCCATCCAAAATCCGCTGAACAGCCGGATGTAATGGGAAACGAAGCCCTGCCTTAATGGCCGCCTCGTAGCAGCCAAAGCAGGAGCTTTCATAACTTGAACCAGCCGGCCAGACGACTGTGTCTTCTGGATCCGGCACAAACACTAGAAAGTCGGGGCCCATGGTGTGGTTTGCAATAAAGCTCTCCACCTTCTCTTGCATGGCTGTGATTCGGCCCCGAGGAACCGTGCAGTAGTAGGGGGTGTTTAGCTCTCGGTAAGAGGCGGATGGTTCCGCCCAATTGTCCCCCTTCTCAACTGCGTGAGAAAGTCTCGCCTCTTGCAGGCGGCTGTTTTTCTCTTCTGTACCCAAAGAAGCCTGGCCAGAAGAGCTTGACTCGGAATCGTCCTCCGACGACTCTGAAGAGGACGACTCCTCCCCTCTCCCGGAGGGGCCCGCCTCCTCTCTTTGAAAAGGAGCAGATTTGTTAACTGTTAAATTGGAAGGGGTCACTATGACTCCCCCCACAGAATTGCCGGCATCCAGGCCGCCTTGTCTCACTTCCACATCTGGCGCCTGGTCAGATGTTTCACTAATCGGCACCCTGTGGGAGGAGCCGTCTGAATTTGAGATCCTAGCTGTCTTTTTCGTTCTGGCCATCCTGCTCTGCATAGACACAGATACAGTCGGACTTTGTATAAAGGGCAAAGATGGGTCCGGAAAAGGGCAGGCGGCACTCTTAGTCCTAGATTCAGCCGTCCCCGGTGACCGGCTGATCACTAACCTAGGTCGTGTCGTGTGCTTCCGTGGTGCCATTTCAGAAAATAAAAAGAAAATTAAGAGTAAGAGAACTGAGTTACCTGAACGAGTGACGGTTGATGAAGTTCTGAAAATCCTGTGCAGTCGGCTTGTCAGAACAGGCGGTAGGCAGAAAAAGTCCAAAATGTCAGAGCAAGTTCAGGGGTCCGAATGTTCTCAAATAGTTCTCAAAGTGTGAAAATGACTCAAGGCAACTCTCCCTTATATAGGCGAAGTGAGAAGGCGAAGGGTCACTTCCAGAATTCAAAATTTGGGCGGGAAAATCTCTCGTCCTTTCGCCGACTGACACCTGTAGCAAGCCGTCGCCCGTTACTGTGCGATACCTGTCACAGGTAACACGTGACCAATCACGTGCCACCTGTGAGGGGCAAATGATTAGGGTATTTTGCTCCTCCCAATCGGAATGCGCCACGTGGACCAATCAGGTCCTGCCAAGTGTCCCCTAGTTGGAACTGTCAGGGCTTGCCACGCCACGTGGCACGCGCTTATTCGTCCACCTTGGACCTGTTATGTCACGACATGTGGCATACTCCATGCCTAATGGAGAAACCGGCCACCCAGGCCCAATTTCCGAGGGAAGCCCAATCGGCCCTAGGTTTACCTAAACCCAGGATGGGCACGTTTCCCAAGGTTATAAATACCTCCCTTAATCCTCATTAAGGAAGAGGAGAAGAAGTTTACGAAAAACATTACGGAACAAACACATTAATTACACACAGTAATAACCGGCTGATCTCGCCAACAAAGAAGATTACCTACGCTAATCACTCTCACCTAGAGAGACCTAATCACTTTAATTTCCGTATTAATTACTCCTTAATCAGTTACTAACTTGACCGTTGGAGGCGGAGCTCACAGGAGTCTCCGTTATTTTGCAGGTACAGGCGTCCGGTTCCAGTCTCGGAATTGTAACTCTCCCGCAGGACATCAGAAAACCCCGAAACAAAATGCATTCAACGAGGCTAATTGAATCATATGACAGTCAAACAAAACTTTTTAAATCAAATGAAAGTCAAATGCATTCAACAAAGCAAATTGACTCAATTGAAAGATAACCACATTCAAGCAAAGCTAATTGAATCAAATGAAAGTCTAACACATTTAAACAAAGCTATTTGAACCAAATGAAAGTCAAACACATTCAAGAAATGCTATTTGAATCAAATGAAAGTCAAACGCATTCAAAAAAGGTATTTAAATCAAGTGAAAGTCAAAATCATTCAAACAAAGCTATTTGAATCAAATTAAAGTCAAACACATTGAAACAAAGCTTTTTGAATTAAATGAAAGTCAAATGCATTAAACAAAGCTAATTGATTCAAATGAAAGTCAATCACATTCAAACAAAGCTAATTTAATCAAATAAAAATCAAACACATTCAAACAAAGTTTTTTCAATCAAATGAAATTCAAATGCATTCAAAATAGCGATTTGAATCAAGTGAAAGTCAAACAAAGCTTTTTGAATCAAATGATTGTCAAATCCGTTCAACGATGCTAATTGAATCATATGAAAGTCAAGCACATTCAGACAAATCTTTTTGAATCAACTGAAAGTCAAATGCAAATAAAAAAAAGTAATTAAATCAAGTGAAAGTCAATTACATTTAAACAAAGCTTTTTAAATCAAATGAAAGTTAAATGCATTCAAAAAAGCTAATTGAATCAAGTGAAAGTCTAGGTAATTCAAACAAAATTTTTTGAATCAAATGACTGTCAAATGCGTTCAACGATGCTAATTGAATCAAATGAAAGTCAAACACATTCAAACAAAGCTTTTTGAATCAAATGAAAGTCATATGCATTCAACAAAGCTAATTGAATCAAATGAAAGTCAATGGAATTCTAACAAACCTAATTGAATCAAACGAAAGTCAATGGCATTCTAACAAACCTAATTGAATCAAATGAAAGTCAACCACATTCAAACAAAGCCAATTGAATCAAATGAAAGTTAACCACATTCAAACAAAGCTAATTTAAATCAAGTGAAATTCAAACACATTCAAACAAATCTTTTTGAATCCAAAGAAAGTCAAATGAGTTCAAAAAAGCTAATTGAATCAAGTGAAAGTCAAACAAATTCAAACATAGCTTTTTGAATCAAATGATTGTCAAATGCATTCAACGATACTAATTGAATCATATGAAAGTCAAACACATTCAAACAAATCTTTTTGAATCAAATGAAAGTCAAATGCATTCAACAGATCAAATTGAATCAATTAAAAGTCAACCACATTTAAACAAAGCTAATTAAATCCAATGGAAGGCAAACACATTCAAACAAAGCTATTTAAATCAAATGAAAGTCAAACACATTCAAACAATGCTATCTGAATCAAATGAAAGTCAAATGCATTCAAAACAGATAATTAAATAAAACGAAAGTCAAACACATTTAGACAAAGCTAATTGCATCAAATGAAAGTAAAAAACATTCAAACAAAGCTAATTAAATCATATGAAAGTCAAATGCTTTCAAAAAAGCTAATAAAATCAAGTAAAATTCCAAAGAATTCAAACAAAGCTTTTTGAATCAAATGATTGTTAAATGCATTCAACGAGGCTAATTGAATCATATGACAGTCAAACAAAACTTTTTGAATCAAATGAAAATCAAATGCATTCAACAAAGCAAATTGACTCAATTGAAAGTTAACCACATTCAAGCAAAGCTAATTGAATCAAATGAAAGTCAAACACATTTAAACAATGCTATTTGAACCAAATGAAAGTCAAACACATTCAAGAAATGCTATTTGAATCAAATGAAAGTCAATCGCATTCAAAAAAGGTATTTAAATCAAGTGAAAGTCAAAATCATTCAAACAAAGCTATTTGAATCAAATTAAAGTCAAACACATTCAAACAAAGCTTTTTGAATTAAATGAAAGTCAAATGCATTAAACAAAGCTAATTGATTCAAATGAAAGTCAATCACATTCAAACAAAGCTAATTTAATCAAATGAAAATCAAACACATTCAAACAATGCTTTTTCAATCAAATGAAATTCAAATGCATTCAAAATAGCGATTTGGATCAAGTGAAAGTCAAACAAAGCTTTTTGAATCAAATGATTGTCAAATCCGTTCAACGATGCTAATTGAATCATATGAAAGTCAAGCACATTCAAACAAATCTTTTTGAATCAACTGAAAGTCAAATGCAATTACAAAAAAGTAATTAAATCAAGTGAAAGAAAATTACATTTAAACAAAGCTTTTTAAATCAAATGAAAGTTAAATGCATTCAAAAAAGCTAATTGAATCAAGTGAAAGTCTAGGTAATTCAAATAAAGTTTTTAGAATCAAATGACTGTCAAATGCGTTCAACGATGCTAATTGAATCAAATGAAAGTCAAACACATTCAAACAAAGTTTTTGAATCAAATGACTGTCAAATGCGTTCAACGATGCTAATTGAATCAAATGAAAGTCAAACACATTCAAACAAAGCTTTTTGAATCAAATGAAAGTCATATGCATTCAACAAAGCTAATTGAATCAAATGAAAGTCAATGGCATTCTAACAAACCTAATTGAATCAAACGAAAGTCAATGGCATTCTAACAAACCTAATTGAATCAAATGAAAGTCAACCACATTCAAACAAAGCCAATTGAATCAAATGAAAGTTAACCACATTCAAACAAAGCTAATTTAAATCAAGTGAAATTCAAACACATTCAAACAAAGCTTTTTGAATCCAAAGAAAGTCAAATAAGTTCAAAAAAGCTAATTGAATCAAGTGAAAGTCAAACAAATTCAAACATAGCTTTTTGAATCAAATGATTGTCAAATGCATTCAACGATACTAATTGAATCATATGAAAGTCAAACACATTCAAACAAATCTTTTTGAATCAAATGAAAGTCAAATGCATTCAACAGATCAAATTGAATCAATTAAAAGTCAACCACATTCAAACAAAGCTAATTAAATCCAAAGGAAGGCAAACACATTCAAACAAAGATATTTGAATCAAATGAAAGTCAAACACATTCAAACAATGCTATCTGAATCAAATGAAAGTCAAATGCATTCAAAAAAGATAATTAAATCAAACGAAAGTCAAACACATTCAGACAAAGCTAATTGCATCAAATGAAAGTCAAAAACATTCAAACAAAGCTAATTAAATCATATGAAAGTCAAATGCTTTCAAAAAAGCTAATTGAATAAAGTAAAAGTCCAAAGAATTCAAACAAAGCTTTTTGAATCAAATGATCGTCAAATGCATTCAACGAGGCTAACTGAATCATATGACAGTCAAACAAAACTTTTTGAATCAAATGAAAATCAAATGCATTCAACAAAGCAAATTGACTCAATTGAAAGTTAACCACATTCAAGCAAAGCTAATTGAATCAAATGAAAGTCAAACACATTTAAACAAAGCTATTTGAACCAAATGATAGTCAAACACATTCAAGAAATGCTATTTGAATAAAATGAAAGTTAAACGCATTCAAAAAAGGTATTTAAATCAAGTGAAAGTCAAAATCATTCAAACAAAGCTATTTGAATCAAATTAAAGTCAAACACATTCAAACAAAGCTTTTTGAATTAAATGAAAGTCAAATGCATTAAACAAAGCTAATTGATTCAAATGAAAGTCAATCACATTCAAACAAAGCTAATTTAATCAAATGAAAACCAAACACATTCAAACAAAGCTTTTTCAATCAAATGAAATTCAAATGCATTCAAAATAGCGATTTGAATCAAGTGAAAGTCAAACAAAGCTTTTTGAATCAAATGATTGTCAAATCCGTTCAACGATGCTAATTGAATCATATGAAAGTCAAGTACATTCAAACAAAATCTTTTTGAATCAACTGAAAGTCAAATGCAATTAAAAAAAAGTAATTAAATCAAGTGAAAGTCAATTACATTTAAACAAAGCTTTTTAAATCAAATGAAAGTTAAATGCATTCAAAAAAGCTAATTGAATCAAGTGAAAGTCTAGGTAATTCAAACAAAGTTTTTTGAATCAAATGACTGTCAAATGCATTCAACGATGCTAATTGAATCAAATGAAAGTCAAACACATTCAAACAAAGCTTTTTGAATCAAATGAAAGTCATATGCATTCAACAAAGCTAATTGAATCAAATGAAGTCAATGGCATTCTAACAAACCTAATTGAATCAAACGAAAGTCAATGGCATTCTAACAAACCTAATTGAATCAAATGAAAGTCAACCATGATTAGGGATTTTGCTCCTACCAATCGGAATGCGCCACGTGGGCCAATCAGGACCTGCCAAGTGTCCTCTAGTTGGAACTGTCAGGGCTTGCCACGTGGCACGCGCTTATTCGTCCACCTTGGACATGTTATGTCACGACATGTGGCATACTCCATGCCTAATGGAGAAACCGGCCACCCAGGCCCAACTTCCGAGGGAAGCCCAATCGGCCCTAGGTTTACCTAAACCTAGGATGGGCACGTTTCCCAAGGTTATAAATACCTCCCATAATCCTCATTAAGGGGAGGACAGAAACATTACGGAACACACTAATAACCGGCTGATCTCGCTAACAAAGCAGATTACCTACATTAAACACTTTCACCTAGAGAGACCTTATTACTTTAATTTCCGCATTAATTACTCCTTAATTAGGTACTAACTTGACCGTTGGAGGCGGAGCTCACAGGAGTCTCCGTTATTTTGCAGGTACAGGCGTCCGGTTCCAGTCTCGGAATTGTAACTCTCCCGCAGGACATCAGAAAACCCCGAAACATTTGGCGCCGTCTGTGGGGAGAGTACTTCAGAGATGGCATCCAAGTCTGTACCGACTCTTGAAGAGAGGCGTCCCCTAGACGACCCTCAAGTTCATTCGGACCATGACACCGAAAGTGAATTTGAAGTTGAAACTCATACAGCTTCAGACGGGACCCTAAGGGCCCGACGTACCCGTCATACCGAAAGGAGGAACGGGAGCATCTTCAAACAGGAAGCGAGCCAGCAGGCGCACCGCCTGTTCGGCAACAGCCGACTGATATGTCTGCTCCCATCACAAGGAACGAACTCATGACCTTCATGAGGGACTTCAAGGGAGAGATTCAAGAGTTGATCAACAAGAAACCGCCTGCTTCAGTCAAGGAGCAGTCGGCCAAGAAACCCTCTACTTCACTGAAGAGGAAGCCAGTTCAAGGGCGAGAGGCGACTCCTCATCCTAAATCTAGGAAGCGGGAGCCACCTGCCCTTGATTTCAAAAAATTCCGTTATCCTACAGGAAATAGGAAACCGGTTCGTCATATTCAGGCGGACGGGTCAAAGCAAACATTCACAGATGCTCGGCTACTGCTAGAGCAGAAGAAGAGTGACCGATTGTCAGAGTCGGCTTCTACTTCAAACTTTCAAGACAGTTTGCGAAATGCCTCGATGAGGCATACTCAGTCGTACCATGAGAGTCAGTCAGGTGGCACCTCCCGTCAGTCCGGCTTTCATAGTGCCCAGGCGGTACCAAACTTACCATTCGTGCCGCAACAACAGTATTTTATGCAGCCACCTCCATTTGGTGGACCTACAACAAAAAACGTCCAACCTATGGACTGGCAGCTACGGTTGCTTAGACTTGGTGAACAGCCGTCGGCCTTCCCCAAGGAAATTACTGAAGCCGCTCAGCCGGCCAAAGTGAAAAATGTACTAGTAGGCGCCTATGACGGCACTACTAACCCAGAAGACCATCTGATGGCATTCACCAACCTGATGTACCTTCAAGGGTTGGATGATCCCACTTGGTGCAAGTGTTTCCCAACGACTCTCAAAGGAATCGCACAGCAATGGTTCGGCAACCTGCCGACTGGTTGTGTAAATAGCTTCAGGACGCTTGCTTACTTATTTGCCTCCAACTTCGCCATGAACATCCCTGCGAAGAAAACGACCCTTGATTTGGGAACAATTCAGCAGGGCGAGAAGGAGGGGCTTCGTTCTTACATCAGGCGGTTTAACCTGATGAGAATACAGATTCAAGGGTTACCGGATGAGGTAGCTTATACCGACTTTTTTAGAGGTCTCAAAGACGGGTCTACCTTCAAATTTGATTTGGTTCGAAAAAGGGTGGCGACTCTTCAAGTGGCCTTGATTGAAGCAGAAGCCTATATACAGGCGACTGATCTTTGTACGATAAAACAGTCGGACGGGAAAAGGTTCGACAAAAGAGAAGGACGACAGAAACAGTCGTCAAACAAAGATGAGAAAAGAAAAGAGGTCTGGGCGGCTGATTCCTCTAAACAGCCGGCCCAGAAAAAGAAAAAAGAATTCAAACCATACTCCCCAAAGTATGCGTTTAACAAGGATAACCAGTTTATCCTAAAAGAAATCAAGGGACGGATCTCAATTGAGAAGCCGGTCCCCATGAAGGGTTCTGCAAACAACCGGAACCAAGATAAAATCTGTGCTTACCATGATGACGTTGGTCATCACACCAATGACTGCATCAGTCTTATGCGGTACCTAGACCGCCTGGCTGAGCAAGGTGATCTTGACACTTATGTCCAGAAATTTACGGGGAACACTTCCTCAAAAAAGCTGTCGGCCAAAAAGAATCAACAGGCCGACAGCTCTAATACAGATGATGCAGTCGTCTACACCATTGCAGGCGGCTTCTCAGGAGGCGGCCCCACTATTAGGGCAACAAAGATAATATAAGGCGGTTAGATGTAAATTCCGTTCACCAAGAACGGCCGTCCAAATATACATTTCCTGAGATTGTCATCACTGAAGAGGATCTAGGAGGGTAAGGGGCCGCATGACGACCCTCTCGTTATTGAATGTAAAGTGGCCAACCAGAGAGTTGGCCGAATCCTCATAGATACCGGAGCTCCTCAGATCTCATCAGCAGCAAATGTCTGTCGAAACTGAAATATCAGACTGACTGCATACATCCCGCCTCCCACCCATTAGTAGGGTTTGGAGGAGGAGTCGTCCACCCATTGGGACGAGTAGATTTACCCATTCGCCTGGGCGAAAAAGGGGAAGGACGACACATGGTAGTCCGATTCCTGGTAGTAAAAGAACTCTCGGCCTACAACATGATTCTGGGTCGACCAACCCTGAATAATTCCAAGGCTGTTATAATCCCATCTCTTATGTTGCTCAAGTTTGAGAGGGATAATGGAACAGTTGGCTCCCTAAGGGAAATTAGAGGATGGCCCGAGAGTGCTATCTCTCGGATGTCAAGCCCACTGTTATGCCACTGGTCAAGTGGAGAAAAAATAGACCTTGACAATGTCAAGGAGAGTGCGCCTGTTCAAGAAGCAGGCGGCAAAAAGAGAAAGGCGTCCCAGACAGAGTCCGCAAGAAAAGCAAGAAAATAGCAATCATTGGCAGAGGAGCGGCCGGATGAGTTCCTCCCTTAGCCGGCTGGTGAGCACGCGGACCTGATCTTAGACGACTCACGTCTTGAACGAACAGTCAAAGTTGGGACGACTGCTCTGAGAAACCTTGGTGACGACTTTCACAACCTATTGAAAGAATACAAGACATCTTTGCATTTGAAGTCCATGAAATGCCAGGCATTAGTCCTGATCTGGCGGTACATAAACTCGCCGTGGATCCGAAAAAGAAGCCGGTACGGCAAAAAAAAGCGGAACCATGGCGAAGAAAGAAGTCAGGCGGCAGCCGCCGAAGTTAAAAAATTACTTGATGCAGGGTTCATTCGGCAATGTTACTTCCCAGACTGGGTTGCAAATGTGGTGCTTGTTAAAAAGCCGAATGGCACCTGGCGAATGTGTGTAGACTACACAGACTTAAACAAGGCGTGCCCCAAAGACAGTTACCCTCTGCCTAAAATTGATAACCTGGTCGACTCAACAGCCGGCCATGCCTTGATGAGTTTTCATGGACGCCTATTCTGGTTTCCATCAAATTCCCTTATGGAAGAAAGATCAGGAGAAGACGGCCTTCGTCATTGATCAGGGGTTTATACTGTTACACGGTCATGCCGTTTGGTCTTAAGAATGCCCCGGCTACCTTCCAACGAATGATAAACACGTGTTCTTTTGATCAGATTGGAGAAACGTCGAGGCATATATTGATGATATGATTGTCAAGACTAAACTTCAGAAAGATCATCTGTCGGACCTCCGAGAAACTTTCGCCACACTCAGGCGGCACCATGTCATGCTCAATCCCAAGAAATGTGTATTTGGAGTTGAGTCTGGGAAATTTCTCGGATTCCTTATCAATCAGAGAGGAATAGAAGTGAACCCTGAGAAGGTGCAGGCGGTCATTGACATGCAGTCGCCTCGTACCATCCAAGAGGTTCAGAAGTTAACAGGTTGTCTGGCGGCCTTGGGAAGATTTCTAAGCCGATCAGGCGACAAATGCCTATACGTTTTCCAGGCAATTAAGAAAAAGGCAAGGTTTGAATGGGGGCCGGATGCTGAGGCCGCCTTCCAGAAATTAAAAGTTCACTTGCATTCCTTGCCGAGGCTGGTCAGCCCTTTGCCCAAAGAGGTTCTCTACATGAACCTGGCCGTCTCTGATCATGCGTTAAGCGCTGTTCTCCTTGCTGAAAGAGACGGCTGTCAGCTCCCGGTCTACTTTGTCAGTCATGTACTGAAAAATGCCGAGTTGAGGTATCCCTTAGTAGAGAAATTTGGTCTTGCACTCTTCATGGCTGTTAAAAAATTGAAGCCCTACTTTTTTGCACATGCAGTCGTCGTGTATACAGACCAACCTATCAAGCGGCCACTGACCATCATGGAGTCGTCAGGCCGAATGATCAAATGGGCCATAGAAATACAGAGCCTCGAAGTTACTTTCGAGCCTAGAAAAGCAGTGAAGGGGCAAGCCTTTGCTGACTTTATTGTAGAGATGACTCGTCCTCCTGACTCTCAAGTTCCAGACCAAGTATGAAAGGTATATGTGGACGGAAGCTCTACTTCAAATGGTTGTGGAGCAGGCGTCATATGTCAGTCGCCAGAGGGCGACAGGTTCGAGTATGCTCTACGCTTCAGTTTTCAGGCTTCAAACAATGAGGCAGAATATGAAGCTTTACTAGCCGGGATCCGCATGTGCAAGGCGGCAGGGGCAAGAAAAATAGACGCCTGTTCCGATTCACAATTGATAGTGAGTCAGTACAATGGCGAATACGAAGCAACCCATCCGGCCATGATCAAGTATTTACAGGCGGTCCGACAAGCAGTCGGCTCCCTTGAGGATTTCCATCTGATCCAATTGCCGAGATCAGAAAACAACCAGGCGGATGCGCTGTCAAAATTAGCATCATCCGCCTCCTCAGATACTCCTCGAACTGTTTTTTGGGAAGTAATGGAGAAGAGAAGCATCGAGGAAAACCCTATTGGAATCCTAGACAGAAGCTCAACCTGGATGGATTCGATCAGGGCATATCTGACAAACGGTACACTGCCGGATGATCCTCAACAGGCGG
>NW_018744196.1:0-21571 GCF_001683475.1 Chenopodium quinoa | reverse complement strand
AAAGCTACATGAATCAAATGAAAGTCAAACAATTTCAAACATTTCTTTTTGATTCAAATTAAAGTCAAACACATTCAAACGAAGCTAATTAAATCAAATGAAAGTCAAACACATTCAAACAAAGCTTTTGAATCAAATTAAAGTCAAATGCATTCAACAAAGCTAATTGAATCAAATGAAAGTCAAATGTATTCTACAAAGCTAATTGAAACTAATGAAAGTCAAACACATTCAAATAAAGCTTTTTGAATCAAATTAAAGTCTTATGCATTCAACAAGCTAATTTTATCAAATGAAAGTCAAATGCATTCTACAAAGCTAATTGAATCAAATGAAAGTCAAACACATTCAAAAAAGCTAATTGAATCAAATGCAAGTCAAACACATTCAAACAAAGCTTTTTCAATCAAATTTAATTCAAACACATTCAAACAAAGCTAATTAAATCAAATGAAAGTCAACACATTTAAACAAAGCTTTTTGAATAAAATGAATGTCTAATGCATTCAACAAATCTAAATGAATCAATTGAAAGTCAAATGCATTCAAGAAAGCTAATTAAATCAATTGAAAGTCAAATGCGTTGTACAAAGTTTATTGAATCAAATGAAAGTCAAACACATTAAAAAAAGCTAATTGAATCCAATGAAAGTCTAATGCATTCAACAAAGGTAATTGAATCAAATGAAATTCAAACAAATTCTACAAAGATACATGAATCAAATGAAAGTCAAACAATTTCAAACAATGCTTTTTGATTCAAATTAAAGTCAAACACATTCAAACGAAGCTAATTAAATCAATGAAAGTCAAACACATTCAAACAAAGCGTTTTGAATCAAATTAAAGTCAAATGCATTCAACAAAGCTAATTGAATCAAATGAAAGTCAAATGTATTCTACAAAGCTAATTGAAACTAATGAAAGTCAAACACATTCAAATAAAGCTTTTTGAATCAAATTAAAGTCTTATGCATTCAACAAAGCTAATTTTATCAAATGAAAGTCAAATGCGTTCTACAAAGCGAATTGAATCAAATGAAAGTCAAACACATTAAAAAAAAGCTAATTTAATCAAATGCAAGTCAAACACATTCAAACAAAGCTTTTTCAATCAAATTTAATTCAAACACATTCAAACAAAGCTAATTAAATCAAATGAAAGTCAACACATTTAAACAAAGCTTTTTGAATAAAATGAATGTCTAATGCATTCAACAAATCTAAATGATCAATTGAAAGTCAAATGCATTCAAGAAAGCTAATTAAATCAATTGAAAGTCAAATGCGTTCTACAAAGTTTATTGAATCAAATGAAAGTCAAACACATTAAAAAAAAGCTAATTGAATCCAATGAAAGTCTAATGCATTCAACAAAGGTAATTGAATCAAATGAAAGTCAAAACACATTCAAACAAAGCTAATTGAATCAAATGAAAGTCAAACACATTCAAACAAAGCTTTTTGAATCAAATTAAAGTCAAACACATTCAAACGAAGCTAATTAAATCAAATGAAAGTCAAACACATTCAAACAAAGCGTTTTGAATCAAATTAAGTCAAATGCATTCAACAAAGCTAATTGAATCAAATGAAAGTCAAATGTATTCTACAAAGCTAATTGAAACTAATGAAAGTCAAACACATTCAAATAAAGCTTTTTGAATCAAATTAAAGTCTTATGCATTCAACAAGCTAATTTTATCAAATGAAAGTCAAATGCGTTCTACAAAGCTAATTGAATCAAATGAAAGTCAAACACATTCAAAGAAAGCTAATTTAATCAAAATGCAAGACAAAACACATTCAAACAAAGCTTTTTCAATCAAATTAATTCAAACACATTCAAACAAAGCTAATTAAATCAAATGAAAGTCAACACATTTAAACAAAGCTTTTTGAATAAAAATGAATGTCTAATGCATTCAACAAATCTAAATGAATCAATTGAAAATCAAATGCATTCGAGAAAGCTAATTAAATCAATTGAAAATCATATGCGTTCTACAAAGTTTATTGAATCAAATGAAAGTCAAACACATTAAAAAAAAGCTAATTTAATCCAATGAAAGTCTAATGCATTCAACAAAGATAATAGAATCAAATGAAATTCAAACAAATTCTACAAAGCTACATGAATCAAATGAAAGTCAAACAATTTCAAACATTGCTTTTTGATTCAAATTAAAGTCAAACACATTCAAACGAAGCTAATTAAATCAAATGAAAGTCAAACACATTCAAACAAAGCTTTTTGAATCAAATTAAAGTCAAATGCATTCAACAAAGCTAATTGAATTAAATGAAAGTCAAATGTATTCTACAAAGCTAATTGAAACTAATGAAAGTCAAACACATTCAAATAAAGCTTTTTGAATCAAATTAAAGTCTTATGCATTCAACAAAGCTAATTTTATCAAATGAAAGTCAAATGCATTCTACAAAGCTAATTGAATCAAATGAAAGTCAAACACATTCAAAAAAAGCTAATTGAATCAAATGCAAGTCAAACATATTCAAACAAAGCTTTTTCAATCAAATTAAATTCAAACACATTCAAACAAAGCTAATTAAATCAAATGAAAGTCAACACATTTAAACAAAGCATTTTCAATAAAATGAATGTCTAATGCATTTAACAAATCCAAATGAATCTATTGAAAGTCAAATGCATTCAAGAAAACTAATTAAATCAATTGAAAGTCAAATGCGTTCTACAAATTTTATTGAATCAAATGAAAGTCAAACACATTAAAAAAAAGCTAATTGAATCCAATGAAAGTCTAATGCATTCAACAAAGGTAATTGAATCAAATGAAAGTCAAACACATTCAAATAAAGCTAATTGAATCAAATGAAAGTCAAACACATTCAAACAAAGCTAACTGAATCAAATCAAAGTCAAACACATTAAAACAAAGGTTTTTGAATCAAATTTAAGCCAAACACATTCAAACAAAGCTAATTGAATCAATTGAAAGTCAAAGACATTCAAACAAACCTAATTGAATCCAATGAAAGCGAAACACATTCAAATAAAGCTAAGAATCAAATGAAAGTCAAACACATTCAAACAAGATTTATGAATTAAATTTAAGTCAAACACATTCAAACAAAGCTAATTAAATCAAATGAAAATCAAATCCATTCAAACAAAGCATTTTGAATAAAATGAATGTGAAATGCACTCTACAAAGCTAATTGAATCAATTGAAAGTCAAACACATTCAAACAAAGCTAATTGAATCCAATGAAAGTCTAATGCATCAACAAACCTAATTGAATCAAATGAAAGTCAAACACAGTCAAACAACACTAATTGAATCAAATGAAAGTCAAACACATTCAAACAAATCTTTTTAAATCAAATTAAAGTCTAATGCATTCAACAAAGCTAATAGAATCAAATGAAATTCAAACAAATTCTACAAAGTTACATGAATCTAATGAAAGTCAAACAATTTCAAACATTTCTTTTTGATTCAAATTAAAGTCGAACACATTCAAACGAAGCTAATTAAATCAAATGAAAGTCAAACACATTCAAACAAAGCTTTTTGAATCAAATTAAAGTCAAATGCATTCAACAAAGCTAATTGAATCAAATGAAAGTCAAATGTATTCTACAAAGCTAATTGAAACTAATGAAAGTCAAACACATTCAAATAAAGCTTTTTGAATCAAATTAAAGTCTTATGCATTCAACAAAGCTAATTTTATCAAATGAAAGTCAAATGCATTCTAAAAAGCTAATTGAATCAAATGAAAGTCAAACACATTCAAAAAAAGCTAATTGAATCAAACGCAAGTCAAACACATTCAAACAAAGCTTTTTTCAATCAAATTTAATTCAAACACATTCAAACAAAGCTAATTGAATCAAATGAAAGTCAACACATTTAAACAAAGCTTTTTGAATATAATGAATGTCTAATGCATTCAACAAATCTAAATGAATCAATTGAAAGTCAAATGCATTCAAGAAAGCTAATTAAATCAATTGAAATTCAAATGCGTTGTACAAACTTTATTGAATCAAATGAAAGTCAAACACATTAAAAAAAAGCTAATTGAATCCAATGAAAGTCAAATGCATTCAACAAAGGTAATTGAATCAAATGAAATTCAAACAAATTCTACAAAGATACATGAATCAAATGAAAGTCAAACAATTTCAAACAATGCTTTTTGATTCAAATTAAAGTCAAACACATTCAAACGAAGCTAATTAAATCAAATGAAAGTCAAACACATTCAAACAAAGCGTTTTGAATCAAATAAAAGTCAAATGCATTCAACAAAGCTAATTGAATCAAATGAAAGTCAAATCTATTCTACAAAGCTAATTGAAACTAATGAAAGTCAAACACATTCAAATAAAGCTTTTTGAATCAAATTAAAGTCTTATGCATTCAACAAAGCTAATTTTATCAAATGAAAGTCAAATGCGTTCTACAAAGCGAATTGAATCAAATGAAATTCAAACACATTCAAAAAAAGCTAATTTAATCAAATGCAAGTCAAACACATTCAAACAAAGCTTTTTCAATCAAATTTAATTCAAACACATTCAAACAAAGCTAATAAAATCAAATGAAAGTCAACACATTTAAACAAAGCTTTTGAATAAAATGAATGTCTAATGCATTCAACAAATCTAAATGATCAATTGAAAGTCAAATGCATTCAAGAAAGCTAATTAAATCAATTGAAAGTCAAATGCGTTCTACAAAGTTTATTGAATCAAATGAAAGTCAAACACATTTAAAAAAAGCTAATTGAATCCAATGAAAGTCTAATGCATTCAACAAAGGTAATTGAATCAAATGAAAGTCAAACACATTCAAACAAAGCTAATTGAATCAAATGAAAGTCAAACACATTCAAACAAAGCTTTTTGAATCAAATTAAAGTCAAACACATTCAAACGAAGCTAATTAAATCAAATGAAAGTCAAACACATTCAAACAAAGCGTTTTGAATCAAATTAAAGTCAAATGCATTCAACAAAGCTAATTGAATCAAATGAAAGTCAAATGTATTCTACAAAGCTAATTGAAACTAATGAAAGTCAAACACATTCAAATAAAGCTTTTTGAATCAAATTAAAGTCTTATGCATTCAACAAAGCTAATTTTATCAAATGAAAGTCAAATGCGTTCTACAAAGCTAATTGAATCAAATGAAAGTCAAACACATTCAAAGAAAGCTAATTTAATCAAATGCAAGTCAAACACATTCAAACAAAGCTTTTTCAATCAAATTAATTCAAACACATTCAAACAAAGCTAATTAAATCAAATGAAAGTCAACACATTTAAACAAAGCTTTTTGAATAAAATGAATGTCTAATGCATTCAACAAATCTAAATGAATCAATTGAAAATCAAATGCATTCGAGAAAGCTAATTAAATCAATTGAAAGTCATATGCGTTCTACAAAGTTTATTGAATCAAATGAAAGTCAAACACATTAAAAAAAAGCTAATTGAATCCAATGAAAGTCTAATGCATTCAACAAAGATAATAGAATCAAATGAAATTCAAACAAATTCTACAAAGCTACATGAATCAAATGAAAGTCAAACAATTTCAAACATTGCTTTTTTGATTCAAATTAAAGTCAAACACATTCAAACGAAGCTAATTAAATCAAATGAAAGTCAAACACATTCAAACAAAGCTTTTTGAATCAAATTAAAGTCAAATGCATTCAACAAAGCTAATTGAATCAAATGAAAGTCAAATGTATTCTACAAAGCTAATTGAAACTAATGAAAGTCAAACACATTCAAATAAAGCTTTTTGAATCAAATTAAAGTCTTATGCATTCAACAAAGCTAATTTTATCAATGAAAGTCAAATGCGTTCTACAAAGCTAATTGAATCAAATGAAAGTCAAACACATTCAAAGAAAGCTAATTTAATCAAATGCAAGTCAAACACATTCAAACAAAGCTTTTTCAATCAAATTAATTCAAACACATTCAAACAAAGCTAATTAAATCAAATGAAAGTCAACACATTTAAACAAAGCTTTTTGAATAAAATGAATGTCTAATGCATTCAACAAATCTAAATGAATCAATTGAAAATCAAATGCATTCGAGAAAGCTAATTAAATCAATTGAAAGTCATATGCGTTCTACAAAGTTTATTGAATCAAATGAAAGTCAAACACATTAAAAAAAAGCTAATTGAATCCAATGAAAGTCTAATGCATTCAACAAAGATAATAGAATCAAATGAAATTCAAACAAATTCTACAAAGCTACATGAATCAAATGAAAGTCAAACAATTTCAAACATTGCTTTTTGATTCAAATTAAAGTCAAACACATTCAAACGAAGCTAATTAAATCAAATGAAAGTCAAACACATTCAAACAAAGCTTTTTGAATCAAATTAAAGTCAAATGCATTCAACAAAGCTAATTGAATCAAATGAAAGTCAAATGTATTCTACAAAGCTAATTGAAACTAATGAAAGTCAAACACATTCAAATAAAGCTTTTTGAATCAAATTAAAGTCTTATGCATTCAACAAAGCTAATTTTATCAAATGAAAGTCAAATGCATTTTACAAAGCTAATTGAATCAAATGAAAGTCAAACACATTCAAAAAAAGCTAATTGAATCAAATGCAAGTCAAACATATTCAAACAAAGCTTTTTCAATCAAATTAAATTCAAACACATTCAAACAAAGTTAATTAAATCAAATGAAAGTCAACACATTTAAACAAAGCATTTTCAATAAAATGAATGTCTAATGCATTTAACAAATCCAAATGAATCTATTGAAAGTCAAATGCATTCAAGAAAACTAATTAAATCAATTGAAAGTCAAATGCGTTCTACAAATTTTATTGAATCAAATGAAAGTCAAACACATTAAAAAAAAGCTAATTGAATCCAATGAAAGTCTAATGCATTCAACAAAGGTAATTGAATCAAATGAAAGTCAAACACATTCAAATAAAGCTAATTGAATCAAATGAAAGTCAAACACATTCAAACAAAGCTAACTGAATCAAATCAAAGTCAAACACATTAAAACAAAGGTTTTTGAATCAAATTTAAGCCAAACACATTCAAACAAAGCTAATTGAATCAATTGAAAGTCAAAGACATTCAAACAAACCTAATTGAATCCAATGAAAGCGAAACACATTCAAATAAAGCTAAGAATCAAATGAAAGTCAAACACATTCAAACAAGATTTATGAATTAAATTTAAGTCAAACACATTCAAACAAAGCTAATTAAATCAAATGAAAATCAAATCCATTCAAACAAAGCATTTTGAATAAAATGAATGTGAAATGCACTCTACAAAGCTAATTGAATCAATTGAAAGTCAAACACATTCAAACAAAGCTAATTGAATCCAATGAAAGTCTAATGCATTCAACAAACCTAATTGAATCAAATGAAAGTCAAACACAGTCAAACAACACTAATTGAATCAAATGAAAGTCAAACACATTCAAACAAATCTTTTTAAATCAAATTAAAGTCTAATGCATTCAACAAAGCTAATAGAATCAAATGAAATTCAAACAAATTCTACAAAGCTACATGAATCAAATGAAAGTCAAACAATTTCAAACATTTCTTTTTGATTCAAATTAAAGTCGAACACATTCAAACGAAGCTAATTAAATCAAATGAAAGTCAAACACATTCAAACAAAGCTTTTTGAATCAAATTAAAGTCAAATGCATTCAACAAAGCTAATTGAATCAAATGAAAGTCAAATGTATTCTACAAAGCTAATTGAAACTAATGAAAGTCAAACACATTCAAATAAAGCTTTTTGAATCAAATTAAAGTCTTATGCATTCAACAAAGCTAATTTTATCAAATGAAAGTCAAATGCATTCTAAAAAGCTAATTGAATCAAATAAAAGTCAAACACATTCAAAAAAAGCTAATTGAATCAAATGCAAGTCAAACACATTCAAACAAAGCTTTTTCAATCAAATTTAATTCAAACACATTCAAACAAAGCTAATTGAATCAAATGAAAGTCAACACATTTAAACAAAGCTTTTTGAATATAATGAATGTCTAATGCATTCAACAAATCTAAATGAATCAATTGAAAGTCAAATGCATTCAAGAAAGCTAATTAAATCAATTGAAATTCAAATGCGTTGTACAAACTTTATTGAATCAAATGAAAGTCAAACACATTAAAAAAAAGCTAATTGAATCCAATGAAAGTCTAATGCATTCAACAAAGGTAATTGAATCAAATGAAATTCAAACAAATTCTACAAAGATACATGAATCAAATGAAAGTCAAACAATTTCAAACAATGCTTTTTGATTCAAATTAAAGTCAAACACATTCAAACGAAGCTAATTAAATCAAATGAAAGTCAAACACATTCAAACAAAGCTTTTTGAATCAAATTAAAGTCAAATGCATTCAACAAAGCTAATTGAATCAAATGAAAGTCAAATGTATTCTACAAAGCTAATTGAAACTAATGAAAGTCAAACACATTCAAATAAAGCTTTTTGAATCAAATTAAAGTCTTATGCATTCAACAAAGCTAATTTTATCAAATGAAAGTCAAATGCATTTTACAAAGCTAATTGAATCAAATGAAAGTCAAACACATTCAAAAAAAGCTAATTGAATCAAATGCAAGTCAAACATATTCAAACAAAGCTTTTTCAATCAAATTAAATTCAAACACATTCAAACAAAGTTAATTAAATCAAATGAAAGTCAACACATTTAAACAAAGCATTTTCAATAAAATGAATGTCTAATGCATTTAACAAATCCAAATGAATCTATTGAAAGTCAAATGCATTCAAGAAAACTAATTAAATCAATTGAAAGTCAAATGCGTTCTACAAATTTTATTGAATCAAATGAAAGTCAAACACATTAAAAAAAAGCTAATTGAATCCAATGAAAGTCTAATGCATTCAACAAAGGTAATTGAATCAAATGAAAGTCAAACACATTCAAATAAAGCTAATTGAATCAAATGAAAGTCAAACACATTCAAACAAAGCTAACTGAATCAAATCAAAGTCAAACACATTAAAACAAAGGTTTTTGAATCAAATTTAAGCCAAACACATTCAAACAAAGCTAATTGAATCAATTGAAAGTCAAAGACATTCAAACAAACCTAATTGAATCCAATGAAAGCGAAACACATTCAAATAAAGCTAAGAATCAAATGAAAGTCAAACACATTCAAACAAGATTTATGAATTAAATTTAAGTCAAACACATTCAAACAAAGCTAATTAAATCAAATGAAAATCAAATCCATTCAAACAAAGCATTTTGAATAAAATGAATGTGAAATGCACTCTACAAAGCTAATTGAATCAATTGAAAGTCAAACACATTCAAACAAAGCTAATTGAATCCAATGAAAGTCTAATGCATTCAACAAACCTAATTGAATCAAATGAAAGTCAAACACAGTCAAACAACACTAATTGAATCAAATGAAAGTCAAACACATTCAAACAAATCTTTTTAAATCAAATTAAAGTCTAATGCATTCAACAAAGCTAATAGAATCAAATGAAATTCAAACAAATTCTACAAAGCTACATGAATCAAATGAAAGTCAAACAATTTCAAACATTTCTTTTTGATTCAAATTAAAGTCGAACACATTCAAACGAAGCTAATTAAATCAAATGAAAGTCAAACACATTCAAACAAAGCTTTTTGAATCAAATTAAAGTCAAATGCATTCAACAAAGCTAATTGAATCAAATGAAAGTCAAATGTATTCTACAAAGCTAATTGAAACTAATGAAAGTCAAACACATTCAAATAAAGCTTTTTGAATCAAATTAAAGTCTTATGCATTCAACAAAGCTAATTTTATCAAATGAAAGTCAAATGCATTCTAAAAAGCTAATTGAATCAAATAAAAGTCAAACACATTCAAAAAAAGCTAATTGAATCAAATGCAAGTCAAACACATTCAAACAAAGCTTTTTCAATCAAATTTAATTCAAACACATTCAAACAAAGCTAATTGAATCAAATGAAAGTCAACACATTTAAACAAAGCTTTTTGAATATAATGAATGTCTAATGCATTCAACAAATCTAAATGAATCAATTGAAAGTCAAATGCATTCAAGAAAGCTAATTAAATCAATTGAAATTCAAATGCGTTGTACAAACTTTATTGAATCAAATGAAAGTCAAACACATTAAAAAAAAGCTAATTGAATCCAATGAAAGTCTAATGCATTCAACAAAGGTAATTGAATCAAATGAAATTCAAACAAATTCTACAAAGATACATGAATCAAATGAAAGTCAAACAATTTCAAACAATGCTTTTTGATTCAAATTAAAGTCAAACACATTCAAACGAAGCTAATTAAATCAAATGAAAGTCAAACACATTCAAACAAAGAGTTTTGAATCAAATAAAAGTCAAATGCATTCAACAAAGCTAATTGAATCAAATGAAAGTCAAATCTATTCTACAAAGCTAATTGAAACTAATGAAAGTCAAACACATTCAAATAAAGCTTTTTGAATCAAATTAAAGTCTTATGCATTCAACAAAGCTAATTTTATCAAATGAAAGTCAAATGCGTTCTACAAAGCGAATTGAATCAAATGAAAGTCAAACACATTCAAAAAAAGTTAATTTAATCAAATGCAAGTCAAACACATTCAAACAAAGCTTTTTCAATCAAATTTAATTCAAACACATTCAAACAAAGCTAATTAAATCAAATCAAAGTCAACACATATAAACAAATCATTTTCAATAAAATGAATGTCTAATGCATTTAACAAATCTAAATGAATCCATTGAAAGTCAAATGCATTCAAGAAAGCTAATTAAATCAATTGAAAGTCAAATGCGTTGTACAAAGTTTATTGAATCAAATGAAAGTCAAACACATTAAAAAAACGCTAATTGAATCCAATGAAAGTCTAATGCATTCAACAAAGGTAATTGAATCAAATGAAATTCAAACAAATTCTACAAAGATACATGAATCAAATGAAAGTCAAACAATTTCAAACAATGCTTTTTTATTCAAATTAAAGTCAAACACATTCAAACGAAGCTAATTAAATCAAATGAAAGTCAAACACATTCAAACAAAGCGTTTTGAATAAAATTAAAGTCAAATGCATTCAACAAAGCTAATTGAATCAAATGAAAGTCAAATGTATTCTACAAAGCTAATTGAAACTAATGAAAGTCAAACACATTCAAATAAAGCTTTTTGAATCAAATTAAAGTCTTATGCATTCAACAAAGCTAATTTTATCAAATGAAAGTCAAATGCGTTCTACAAAGCTAATTGAATCAAATGAAAGTCAAACACATTCAAAAAAAGCTAATTTAATCAAATGCAAGTCAAACACATTCAAACAAAGCTTTTTCAATCAAATTAATTCAAACACATTCAAACAAAGCTAATTAAATCAAATGAAAGTCAACACATTTAAACAAAGCTTTTTGAATAAAATGAATGTCTAATGCATTCAACAAATCTAAATGAATCAATTGAAAATCAAATGCATTCGAGAAAGCTAATTAAATCAATTGAAAGTCATATGCGTTCTACAAAGTTTATTGAATCAAATGAAAGTCAAACACATTAAAAAAAAGCTAATTGAATCCAATGAAAGTCTAATGCATTCAACAAAGATAATAGAATCAAATGAAATTCAAACAAATTCTACAAAGCTACATGAATCAAATGAAAGTCAAACAATTTCAAACATTGCTTTTTGATTCAAATTAAAGTCAAACACATTCAAACGAAGCTAATTAAATCAAATGAAAGTCAAACACATTCAAACAAAGCTTTTTGAATCAAATTAAAGTCAAATGCATTCAACAAAGCTAATTGAATCAAATGAAAGTCAAATGTATTCTACAAAGCTAATTGAAACTAATGAAAGTCAAACACATTCAAATAAAGCTTTTTGAATCAAATTAAAGTCTTATGCATTCAACAAAGCTAATTTTATCAAATGAAAGTCAAATGCATTCTACAAAGCTAATTGAATCAAATGAAAGTCAAACACATTCAAAAAAAGCTAATTGAATCAAATGCAAGTCAAACATATTCAAACAAAGCTTTTTCAATCAAATTAAATTCAAACACATTCAAACAAAGCTAATTAAATCAAATGAAAGTCAACACATTTAAACAAAGCATTTTCAATAAAATGAATGTCTAATGCATTTAACAAATCCAAATGAATCTATTGAAAGTCAAATGCATTCAAGAAAACTAATTAAATCAATTGAAAGTCAAATGCGTTCTACAAATTTTATTGAATCAAATGAAAGTCAAACACATTAAAAAAAAGCTAATTGAATCCAATGAAAGTCTAATGCATTCAACAAAGGTAATTGAATCAAATGAAAGTCAAACACATTCAAACAAAGCTAATTGAATCAAATGAAAGTCAAACACATTCAAACAAAGCTAACTGAATCAAATCAAAGTCAAACACATTAAAACAAAGGTTTTTGAATCAAATTTAAGCCAAACACATTCAAACAAAGCTAATTGAATCAATTGAAATTCAAAGACATTCAAACAAACCTAATTGAATCCAATGAAAGCGAAACACATTCAAATAAAGTTAAGAATCAAATGAAAGTCAAACACATTCAAACAAGATTTATGAATTAAATTTAAGTCAAACACATTCAAACAAAGCTAATTAAATCAAATAAAAATCAAATCCATTCAAACAAAGTATTTTGAATAAAATGAATGTGAAATGCACTCTACAAAGCTAATTGAATCAATTGAAAGTCAAACAAATTCAAACAAAGCTAATTGAATCCAATGAAAGTCTAATGCATTCAACAAACCTAATTGAATCAAATGAAAGTCAAACACAGTCAAACAACACTAATTGAATCAAATGAAAGTCAAACACATTCAAACAAATCTTTTTAAATCAAATTAAAGTCTAATGCATTCAACAAAGCTAATAGAATCAAATGAAATTCAAACAAATTCTACAAAGCTACATGAATCAAATGAAAGTCAAACAATTTCAAACATTTCTTTTTGATTCAAATTAAAGTCAAACACATTCAAACGAAGCTAATTAAATCAAATGAAAGTCAAACACATTCAAACAAAGCTTTTTGAATCAAATTAAAGTCAAATGCATTCAACAAAGCTAATTGAATCAAATGAAAGTCAAATCTATTCTACAAAGCTAATTGAAACTAATGAAAGTCAAACACATTCAAATAAAGCTTTTTGAATCAAATTAAAGTCTTATGCATTCAACAAAGCTAATTTTATCAAATGAAAGTCAAATGCGTTCTACAAAGCGAATTGAATCAAATGAAAGTCAAACACATTCAAAAAAAGCTAATTTAATCAAATGCAAGTCAAACACATTCAAACAAAGCTTTTTCAATCAAATTTAATTCAAACACATTCAAACAAAGCTAATTAAATCAAATGAAAGTCAACACATTTAAACAAAGCTTTTTGAATAAAATGAATGTCTAATGCATTCAACAAATCTAAATGATCAATTGAAAGTCAAATGCATTCAAGAAAGCTAATTAAATCAATTGAAAGTCAAATGCGTTCTACAAAGTTTATTGAATCAAATGAAAGTCAAACACATTAAAAAAAAGCTAATTGAATCCAATGAAAGTCTAATGCATTCAACAAAGGTAATTGAATCAAATGAAAGTCAAACACATTCAAACAAAGCTAATTGAATCAAATGAAAGTCAAACACATTCAAACAAAGCTTTTTGATTCAAATTAAAGTCAAACACATTCAAACGAAGCTAATTAAGTCAAATGAAAGTCAAACACATTCAAACAAAGCTTTTTGAATCAAATTAAAGTCAAATGCATTCAACAAAGCTAATTGAATCAAATGAAAGTCAAATGTATTCTACAAAGCTAATTGAAACTAATGAAAGTCAAACACATTCAAATAAAGCTTTTTGAGTCAAATTAAAGTCTTATGCATTCAACAAAGCTAATTTTATCAAATGAAAGTCAAATGCGTTCTACAAAGCTAATTGAATCAAATGAAAGTCAAACACATTCAAAAAAAGCTAATTGAATCAAATGCAAGTCAAACACATTCAAACAAAGCTTTTTCAATCAAATTTAATTCAAACACATTCAAACAAAGCTAATTAAATCAAATGAAAGTCAACACATTTAAACAAAGCTTTTTGAATATAATGAATGTCTAATGCATTCAACAAATCTAAATGAATCAATTGAAAGTCAAATGCATTCAAGAAAGCTAATTAAATCAATTGAAATTCAAATGCGTTCTACAAAGTTTATTGAATCAAATGAAAGTCAAACACATTAAAAAAAAGCTAATTGAATCCAATGAAAGTCTAATGCATTCAACAAAGGTAATTGAATCAAATGAAATTCAAACAAATTCTACAAAGATACATGAATCAAATGAAAGTCAAACAATTTCAAACAATGCTTTTTGATTCAAATTAAAGTCAAACACATTCAAACGAAGCTAATTAAATCAAATGAAAGTCAAACACATTCAAACAAAGCGTTTTGAATCAAATAAAAGTCAAATGCATTCAACAAAGCTAATTGAATCAAATGAAAGTCAAATCTATTCTACAAAGCTAATTGAAACTAATGAAAGTCAAACACATTCAAATAAAGCTTTTTGAATCAAATTAAAGTCTTATGCATTCAACAAAGCTAATTTTATCAAATGAAAGTCAAATGCGTTCTACAAAGCGAATTGAATCAAATGAAAGTCAAACACATTCAAAAAAAGCTAATTTAATCAAATGCAAGTCAAACACATTCAAACAAAGCTTTTTCAATCAAATTTAATTCAAACACAATCAAACAAAGCTAATTAAATCAAATGAAAGTCAACACATTTAAACAAAGCTTTTTGAATAAAATGAATGTCTAATGCATCTAACAAATCTAAATGATCAATTGAAAGTCAAATGCATTCAAGAAAGCTAATTAAATCAATTGAAAGTCAAATGCGTTCTACAAAGTTTATTGAATCAAATGAAAGTCAAACACATTAAAAAAAAGCTAATTGAATCCAATGAAAGTCTAATGCATTCAACAAAGGTAATTGAATCAAATGAAAGTCAAACACATTCAAACAAAGCTAATTGAATCAAATGAAAGTCAAACACATTCAAACAAAGCTTTTTGAATCAAATTAAAGTCAAATGCATTCAACAAAGCTAATTGAATAAAATTACAGTCAAATGCATTCTACGAAGCTAATTGAATCTAATGAAAATCAAACACATTTATATAAAGCTTTGTGAATCAAATTAACGTCAATTGCATTCAACAAAGCTAATTGAATCAAATGAAAGTCAAACATATTCAAACAAGCTTTATAAATTAAATTTAAGCCAAACACATTCAAACAACACTAATTAAATCAAATGAAAGTCAAACACATTCAAACAAAGCTAATAGAATCAAATGAAAGCCAAACACATTCAAACAAGCTTTATGAATCATATTTAAGCCAAACACATTCAAACAAAGCTAATTAAAGCAAATGAAAGTCAAACACATTCAAACAAAGCTTTTTGAATAAAATGAATGTCAAATGCATTCCACAAAGCTAAATGAGTCAAATGAAAGTCAAATGCGTTATACAAAGCTAATTGAATCAAATGAAAGTCAAACACATTCAAACAAAGCTAATTGAATCCAATGAAAGTCAAACACATTCAAATAAAGCTTTTTAAATCAAATTAAAGTCTAATGCATTCAAAAAAGCTAATTGAATCAAATGAAAGTCAACCCATTCAAACAAAGCTATTTGAATACAATGAAAGTAAAACACATTCAAACAAAGGTTTGTGAATCAAATTAGCATCAAATGCATTCAATAAAGCTAATTGAATCAAATGAAAGTCAAAAATATTCAAACAAAGCTAATTGAATCAAATGAAAGTCAAACACATTCAAACAAGCTTTGTGAACCAAATTTAAGCCAAACACATTCATACAATGCTAATTAAATCAAATGAAAGTCAAACACATTCAAACAAACCTAATTGAATCCAATGAAAGCGAAAACACATTCAAATAAAGCTAATTGAATCAAATGAAAGTCAAACACATTCAAACAAGATTTATGAATTAAATTTAAGTCAAACACATTCAAACAAAGCTAATTAAATCAAATGAAAATCAAATCTATTCAAACAAAGCATTTTGAATAAAATGAATGTGAAATGCACTCTACAAAGCTAATTGAATCAATTGAAAGTCAAACACATTCAAACAAAGCTAATTGAATCCAATGAAAGTCTAATGCATTCAACAAACCTAATTGAATCAAATGAAAGTCAAACACAGTCAAACAACGCTAATTGAATCAAATGAAAGTCAAACACATTCAAACAAATCTTTTTAAATCAAATTAAAGTCTAATGCATTCAACAAAGCTAATAGAATCAAATGAAATTCAAACAAATTCTACAAAGCTACATGAATCAAATGAAAGTCAAACAATTTCAAACATTGCTTTTTGATTCAAATTAAAGTCAAACACATTCAAAAGAAGCTAATTAAATCAAATGAAAGTCAAACACATTCAAACAAAGCTTTTTGAATCAAATTAAAGTCAAATGCATTCAACAAAGCTAATTGAATCAAATGAAAGTCAAATGTATTCTACAAAGCTAATTGAAACTAATGAAAGTCAAACACATTCAAATAAAGCTTTTTGAATCAAATTAAAGTCTTATGCATTCAACAAAGCTAATTTTATCAAATGAAAGTCAAATGCATTCTACAAAGCTAATTGAATCAAATGAAAGTCAAACACATTCAAAAAAAGCTAATTGAATCAAATGCAAGTCAAACACATTCAAACAAAGCTTTTTCAATCAAATTTAATTCAAACACATTCAAACAAAGCTAATTAAATCAAATGAAAGTCAACACATTTAAACAAAGCTTTTTGAATAAAATGAATGTCTAATGCATTCAACAAATCTAAATGAATCAATTGAAAGTCAAATGCATTCAAGAAAGCTAATTAAATCAATTGAAAGTCAAATGCGTTGTACAAAGTTTATTGAATCAAATGAAAGTCAAACACATTAAAAAAAGCTAATTAAATCCAATGAAAGTCTAATGCATTCAACAAAGGTAATTGAATCAAATGAAATTAAAACAAATTCTACAAAGATACATGAATCAAATGAAAGTCAAACAATTTCAAACAATGCTTTTTGATTCAAATTAAAGTCAAACACATTCAAACGAAGCTAATTAAATCAAATGAAAGTCAAACACATTCAAACAAAGCGTTTTGAATCAAATAAAAGTCAAATGCATTCAACAAAGCTAATTGAATCAAATGAAAGTCAAATCTATTCTACAAAGCTAATTGAAACTAATGAAAGTCAAACACATTCAAATAAAGCTTTTTGAATCAAATTAAAGTCCTATGCATTCAACAAAGCTAATTTTATCAAATGAAAGTCAAATGCGTTCTACAAAGCGAATTGAATCAAATGAAAGTCAAACACATTCAAAAAAAAGCTAATTTAATCAAATGCAAGTCAAACACATTCAAACAAAAGCTTTTTCAATCAAATTTAATTCAAACACATTCAAACAAAGCTAATTAAATCAAATGAAAGTCAACACATTTAAACAAAGCTTTTTGAATAAAATGAATGTCTAATGCATTCAACAAATCTAAATGATCAATTGAAAGTCAAATGCATTCAAGAAAGCTAATTAAATCAATTGAAAGTCAAATGCGTTCTACAAAGTTTATTGAATCAAATGAAAGTCAAACACATTAAAAAAAGCTAATTGAATCCAATGAAAGTCTAATGCATTCAACAAAGGTAATTGAATCAAATGAAAGTCAAACACATTCAAACAAAGCTAATTGAATCAAATGAAAGTCAAACACATTCAAACAAAGCTTTTTGAATCAAATTAAAGTCAAATGCATTCAACAAAGCTAATTGAATAAAATTACAGTCAAATGCATTCTACGAAGCTAATTGAATCTAATGAAAATCAAACACATTTATATAAAGCTTTGTGAATCAAATTAACGTCAATTGCATTCAACAAAGCTAATTGAATCAAATGAAAGTCAAACATATTCAAACAAGCTTTATAAATCAAATTTAAGCCAAACACATTCAAACAAAGCTAATTAAATCAAATGAAAGTCAAACACATTCAAACAAAGCTAATAGAATCAAATGAAAGCCAAACACATTCAAACAAGCTTTATGAATCATATTTAAGCCAAACACATTCAAACAAAGCTAATAAAAGCAAATGAAAGTCAAACACATTCAAACAAAGCTTTTTGAATAAAATGAATGTCAAATGCATTCCACAAAGCTAAATGAGTCAAATGAAAGTCAAATGCATTCTACAAAGCTAATTGAATCAAATGAAAGTCAAACACATTCAAACAAAGCTAATTGAATCCAATGAAAGTCAAACACATTCAAATAAAGCTTTTTAAATCAAATTAAAGTCTAATGCATTCAAAAAAGCTAATTGAATCAAATGAAAGTCAACCCATTCAAACAAAGCTATTTGAATACAATGAAAGTAAAACACATTCAAACAAAGGTTTGTGAATCAAATTAGCATCAAATGCATTCAACAAAGCTAATTGAATCAAATGAAAGTCAAAAATATTCAAACAAAGCTAATTGAATCAAATGAAAGTCAAACACATTCAAACAAGCTTTATGAATCAAATTTAAGCCAAACACATTCATACAATGCTAATTAAATCAAATGAAAGTCAAACACATTCAAACAAACCTAATTGAATCCAATGAAAGCGAAACACATTCAAATAAAGCTAATTGAATCAAATGAAAGTCAAACACATTCAAACAAGATTTATGAATTAAATTTAAGTCAAACACATTCAAACAAAGCTAATTAAATCAAATGAAAATCAAATCATTCAAACAAAGCATTTTGAATAAATGAATGTGAAATGCACTCTACAAAGCTAATTGAATCAATTGAAAGTCAAACACATTCAAACAAAGCTAATTGAATCCAATGAAAGTCTAATGCATTCAACAAACCTAATTGAATCAAATGAAAGTCAAACACAGTCAAACAACGCTAATTGAATCAAATGAAAGTCAAACACATTCAAACAAATCTTTTTAAATCAAATTAAAGTCTAATGCATTCAACAAAGCTAATTGAATCAAATGAAATTCAAACAAATTCTACAAAGCTACATGAATCAAATAAAAGTCAAACAATTTCAAACATTGCTTTTTGATTCAAATTAAAGTCAAACACATTCAAAAGAAGCTAATTAAATCAAATGAAAGTCAAACACATTCAAACAAAGCTTTTTGAATCAAATTAAAGTCAAATGCATTCAACAAAGCTAATTGAATCAAATGAAAGTCAAATGTATTCTACAAAGCTAATTGAAACTAATGAAAGTCAAACACATTCAAATAAAGCTTTTTGAATCAAATTAAAGTCTTATGCATTCAACAAAGCTAATTTTATCAAATGAAAGTCAAATGCATTCTACAAAGCTAATTGAATCAAATGAAAGTCAAACACATTCAAAAAAAGCTAATTGAATCAAATGCAAGTCAAACACATTCAAACAAAGCTTTTTCAATCAAATTTAATTCAAACACATTCAAACAAAGCTAATTAAATCAAATGAAAGTCAACACATTTAAACAAAGCTTTTTGAATAAAATGAATGTCTAATGCATTCAACAAATCTAAATGAATCAATTGAAAGTCAAATGCATTCAAGAAAGCTAATTAAATCAATTGAAAGTCAAATGCGTTGTACAAAGTTTATTGAATCAAATGAAAGTCAAACACATTAAAAAAAAGCTAATTGAATCCAATGAAAGTCTAATGCATTCAACAAAGGTAATTGAATCAAAATAAATTCAAACAAATTCTACAAAGATACATGAATCAAATGAAAGTCAAACAATTTCAAACAATGCTTTTTGATTCAAATTAAAGTCAAACACATTCAAACGAAGCTAATTAAATCAAATGAAAGTCAAACACATTCAAACAAAGCGTTTTGAATCAAATTAAAGTCAAATGCATTCAACAAAGCTAATTGAATCAAATGAAAGTCAAATCTATTTTACAAAGCTAATTGAAACTAATGAAAGTCAAACACATTCAAATAAAGCTTTTTGAATCAAATTAAAGTCTTATGCATTCAACAAAGCTAATTTTATCAAATGAAAGTCAAATGCGTTCTACAAAGCGAATTGAATCAAATGAAAGTCAAACACATTCAAAAAAAGCTAATTTAATCAAATGCAAGTCAAACACATTCAAACAAAGCTTTTTCAATCAAATTTAATTCAAACACATTCAAACAAAGCTAATTAATCAAATGAAAGTCAACACATTTAAACAAAGCTTTTTGAATAAAATGAATGTCTAATGCATTCAACAAATCTAAATGATCAATTGAAAGTCAAATGCATTCAAGAAAGCTAATTAAATCAATTGAAAGTCAAATGCGTTCTACAAAGTTTATTGAATCAAATGAAAGTCAAACACATTAAAAAAAAGCTAATTGAATCCAATGAAAGTCTAATGCATTCAACAAAGGTAATTGAATCAAATGAAAGTCAAACACATTCAAACAAAGCTAATTGAATCAAATGAAAGTCAAACACATTCAAACAAAGCTTTTTGAATCAAATTAAAGTCAAATGCATTCAACAAAGCTAATTGAATAAAATTACAGTCAAATGCATTCTACGAAGCTAATTGAATCTAATGAAAATCAAACACATTTATATAAAGCTTTGTGAATCAAATTAACGTCAATTGCATTCAACAAAGCTAATTGAATCAAATGAAAGTCAAACATATTCAAACAAGCTTTTAAATCAAATTTAAGCCAAACACATTCAAACAAAGCTAATTAAATCAAATGAAAGTCAAACACATTCAAACAAAGCTAATAGAATCAAATGAAAGCCAAACACATTCAAACAAGCTTTATGAATCATATTTAAGCCAAACACATTCAAACAAAGCTAATAAAAGCAAATGAAAGTCAAACACATTCAAACAAAGCTTTTTGAATAAAATGAATGTCAAATGCATTCCACAAAGCTAAATGAGTCAAATGAAAGTCAAATGCGTTCTACAAAGCTAATTGAATCAAATGAAAGTCAAACACATTCAAACAAAGCTAATTGAATCCAATGAAAGTCAAACACATTCAAATAAAGCTTTTTAAATCAAATTAAAGTCTAATGCATTCAAAAAAGCTAATTGAATCAAATGAAAGTCAACCCATTCAAACAAAGCTATTTGAATACAATGAAAGTAAAACACATTCAAACAAAGGTTTGTGAATCAAATTAGCATCAAATTCATTCAACAAAGCTAATTGAATCAAATGAAAGTCAAAAATATTCAAACAAAGCTAATTGAATCAAATGAAAGTCAAACACATTCAAAACAAGCTTTATGAATCAAATTTAAGCCAAACACATTCAACAATGCTAATTAAATCAAATGAAAGTCAAA
>NW_018744195.1:0-122193 GCF_001683475.1 Chenopodium quinoa | reverse complement strand
CGATAGCAAATGGGTGAGCCCGGTTCATGTGTTCCCAAAAAGGGAGCATGACCATCATACAAGATGACAAGGGGAATGATATCTCCACCCGCACTGTCACCGGGTGGAGAATGTGCATTGACTATAGGAGGCTTAATAAAGCCACTAGAAAAGATCATTTCCCCTTGCCATTTATCGATCAAATGTTGGAAAGGTTGGTGAAGCATTCACACTATTGTTTTTCTTGATGGTTATCGGGTTTCTTTCAAATCCCAATTCACCCGGATGACCAACATAAAACAACCTTCACTTGTCCATTTGGGACATTTGCCTACCGAAGGATGCCTTCGGATTGTGCAATGCCCCATCGACTTTCCAACGATGTATGACAGCAATCTTTTCTGATATGATCGAAAATGCAATAGAAGTTTTCATGGATGATTTCAGTGTTTGTGGTTCGTCTTTTGACCTATGCTTGCACAATCTCGAAAAGGTTTTAAAGAGGTGTCAAGAGACGAACCTTGTGTTGAATTGGGAAAAGTGCCATTTTATGGTCGAGGAGGGCATTGTCCTCGGCATAAAGTGTCCATTAATGGTATTGAGGTAGACCCGGCAAAGGTCTCGGCGATAGAAAAGCTACCCCCACCATCATCGGTGACCGGGGTACGTGCCTTCTTGGGGCACGCCGGCTTCTATCGCCGATTTATCAAAGATTTTGCACAAATAGCGAGACCTTTGACGAGTTTACTTCAAAAAGAGGTGGAGTTCAAATTCGATGATGCTTGCACTAAGGCATTTGAAATCTTGAAAAATGCTTTAGTGAATGCGCCTATAGTGCAAGCACCGAATTGGGAACTCCCGTTTGAACTAATGTGTGACGCGAATGATAATGCAGTTGGAGCAGTCCTTGGCAAAGGAAAGAAAAGAAATTGAATGTGATCTCTTATGCAAGCCGGACTTTAGATACGGCACAAAAGAATTACACCACCACGGAGAAGGAAATGTTGGCGGTGGTCTTCGCTTTTGACAAGTTTAGACCCTATTTGGTGTGCAACAAGGCCATTGTCTACACCGATCACTCCGCGGTGAAGTATTTAATGAGCAAAAAGGATGCTAAGCCGCGTCTAATCCGATGGGTCCTTCTCTTACAAGAATTTGACATTGAAATACGGGATAAGAAAGGAAGTGAGAACCTAGTGGCTGACCACCTCTCAAGGTTGCCGTTAGACCACCCTTCTTACCTTCACAAAGAGGATCCCATCGATGATGAGCTTCGAGATGACTCTCTTATGGCGATCGTTACCAACACCATCCCTTGGTTCGCTGATATTGCAAATTATTTAGCAAGCGGGGTGGTACCTCATGACTATGATGCTCGACAAAGGAAGAGGTTCTTCAAGGAAGTTAAGAGGTATTTTTGGGATGATCCAAGCTTGTACAAGAAGTGTAGTGACGGTTTGTTCCCGAAATGTGTGGCAAATCATGAGATGGAAGGTATTATGGAACATTGTCATTCACTACCTTGTGGAGGTCATGGAGGTGTCAACAAGACCGTGGCAAGGATCCTAGGTTGCAAGCTTTGGTGGCCAACTATGCGCAAAGATGTTCACAAGTTTATCCTTCGATGTGACCGATGCCAAAGGATGGGAGGAATCACAAAGAGAAATGAAATGCCGCAACAATCAATCTTAGAAGTTGAGCCATTTGATGTATGGGGAGTGGACTTCATAGGTCCGTTTGTCTCCTCATGTGGGAATTTGTATATCCTTGTGGCTGTGGATTATGTGACTAAATGGGTGGAAGCGATACCATCACCCACAAATGACCACAAGGTAGTGTTGAAGTTGCTCAAGAAGATCATCTTTCCTAGATTTGGGGTGCCACGGTGCCTAATTAGTGATGGCGGATCTCATTTCGCCAAGAAACAACTCGAAGCACTTTTGAAGAAATATGGGGTACATCATAAGGTTGGACTCCCTTACCATCCACAAACCCAAGGGCAAGTGGAGGTGTCCAACAGAGAAATTAAGAGTTTGCTCGAGAGGATGGTCAACAAGTCTAGAAAAGATTGGTCCCTAAGACTGGATGATGTACTATGGCCTTACGGACCGCTTACAAGACACCGATTGGCACCACGCCATATCGACTTGTCTATGGTAAGGGATGCCACCTTCCGGTGGAATTGGAGTACAAGGCATGGTGGGCTGTAAAGGAACTCAACATGGACCTTCACTTGGCCGGAGAAAAGAGGTTACTCAAGCTCAACGAGTTGGAAGAGTTGAGGTATGATGCTTATGAGAGCTCTAGACTCTACAAAGAACAAACCAAGAGGTGGCACGACAAAAGGATTCGAGATCGTGACTTCGAGGTGGGTAACAAGGTTCTTCTCTTCAACTCACGTCTCCGACTCTTTCCCGGGAAGCTCAAGTCCAAATGGGTGGGGCCGTTTACAATCACCAAAGTAACCCCCTATGGCTCGTTCGAATTGGAAAATCATGAAGATGGGAGCCGGTTCATGGTGAATGGGCAACGGATCAAAAGATACTATGATGAAGGAGATATTGGAAAGATCGGTTGCCTAATGCTTGGGACGGTCCACACCGTTCCTCCCCCTTAGCTTTATTGCTCGTGACGTAACGTCAAGCTAGGGACGTTAAACTAGCATGCTTTGTAGTATATTGTGAATATTTGTCTTTGAACTATCTCTTTAGTTACTTTTTGTTTTAAGTACTTTGCAAAAATCCGGAGGATTTTTCCCCAAAGAGGGGATGGTTTATGTTGGTTATCGTTAGCCAAAATGCTATAAACCGAAGGGCACGACATCTTGGCTCAACCAATCAATGGTTGAGTCGGGTACTTAGGTCGCATCCTATAGAAGTACTAACGATTTTGGTTTGAGTGATATTTGAGTGTTTGCAGGTTTGGGAAATAATGCTTTTAAAGCCAAAAATCCGACAGTCTAGAGCGGGCGCTCTAAACAGAGGGCGGGCGCTCTGCATCATTGGGAATTATTCAGAATACTTGAGGCCAAAATCCGAGAATTTAGAGCGGGCGCTCTGGGTGTAGAGCGGGCGCTCTGATTTTAAGGGGGCTAAGGAAGGAAAATTTCGAGAATTTAGAGCGGGCGCTCTGGGTGTAGAGCGGGCGCTTTGAAGGTCCCTCAGAAATTCTACATTTTTGGTGCTAAAATCCGAGAAGCTAGAGCGGGCGCTCTGGTCAGAGAGCGGGAGCTCTGAGTTTTGGGTGAAAAATTGACTAAGTGTGGGAAAATTGCGCAGCTTTAGAGCGGGCGCCCTGGTCTTAGAGCGGGCGCTTTGATTTTCAACCCAGAAACCTGATTTTTCAGCGAAATGTTAGAGCGGCCGCTCTACCCTTAGAGCGCCCGCTCCGACCCTCATTTCAGACTTTGCGTTTTATCCCCTTTTAATTTTGAGCACCCAAATTCTCACCTCAAACTCCCTATCCCTATCCCTTCTCTCACCTCAAACTCCCTCAACTTCTTCCTCCATAACAAAACCTTCATCTCCTCCAAATCTCCACCTTCCAACTACGAATTCCTCTAAAATTCACAAATTATTCATCCCCTATCTCCAAAAATCATACATCTCCATCAAGAATTCAGCACCTAGTCCGGATTTCATCAAGAATTGAAGCGGGTTCTACCGGGTTCGCGTCGGGCCAAGTCGGGTTCTTCTTCAATTTCAACTCTAGGCTAATTTGTCTCCAATTGTTGGTATAATCCTACTCTTACTAAGTTAATTTTCCCTATTTCTTTGGATATTTGCTTATTAAGGTTGGCTTAATTGGAGAATTGATGGTGAATGAATGGGTTTTGTGTTTTATGTGGTGAAAATTTGTTGTGAATTGTAGTGTGTTGTTTGGTGTGGTGCTTTGGCAAGGGAAAATTATTGTGGATTTTTGCTAGGTTTTGGTTTGTAGAAAGTTTTGGTTTTAGAATTGGTGATTGTGCAAAGTTTTGGAGAGTTTTGTTTTTGTGGTCATTGTGTAGAATTGTTGGAAATTGTTGGGTTGTTGTGGTGTGTTGCTTTGGAAAATTTCTATATTGTTGTTGTAAGAAATGGCTGGTGGTTCAAAGAGGCAAAGAGCCGAACCAAGGAGTGGTAATGTAGGAGAAAGTAGTGGTGCCGGTAGTAGTGGTGGGCATGCTCAACCCACTCAATTCAACATTACCCTGCCACATGCGGCCCAAAGGACCAAATTGGCCGCATTGGATAGGAGGGCAATTAATCCAACTCTCTTCTATTCCCAACACGACTGTTATATGATTGGAATAGACGAGAAAGTTAGGGAGCTTGCAGTGAACCTGGGTTTGATGCGTTCTTGGATTGTAGATTGCCAAATGATTACATCACCGCAGATACTTCCTACTACTACCCCACCCAACCGCCTCTAACTTACCGCCCCCTAACATTGGAGTTTCTTGCTAGCTTCGAGTTAAATCAAGAAGAGGGTATGGAAGGCATTGATGCATTCAAAGTAAAATTCCGGTTGTTCAACAAAGGCCGCCACATTACCCTCCGTGCTTTCAATGAACTATTTGGTTGGGACCCAAATGCTCGAATCTTGGATACCTCCGGACTTGACGGTCAAGGTTATATAGAGGGGTACAATCCGCAAGAATTTTGGGCCCGAATCACGAGTGGGGCTAGAGAATTCCAATCAAACTCCTCCAAGGCCTCAGAGATCCACCATGCCGCCTTACGGTACTTTCACCAGATGCTTGCATATATTTTCTTCTCCAGAAAAGATCTAGGTAAAATGAGCGATCAAGAGTTATATCTTCTTTGGAGAGCTACCGAGGGTGCGCTTCTTTACCCACCTGCCACCCCGGAGCACAAGATCAATCTAGGGTATCTGTTTGCCAAGAGATGTAAGGCAATAAGGGACTCCCCCCTCTTGACTGGTCCTATCTTTATGGGAGGGATGGTCACGTATATCGCCTTCAAGTACAGATACAAGACCCAGCTGCAGCAGATGGAGAGCTTGAACATGGCAGCCGAATTGAACATAGAGAAGATGAAAAGAATGCAATTCATTTCGGATTCCACGGGAGTCACGGGTAAGGCCTTCATTTGGCGGATCCGAGACGTCCCTTGGTGCTACATGCCATGTCCGTTCATGATGAATCCGCCCCCGGGAACTGAGTTATCATGGCAAGTCCCTATGGAGCAAATACACGAGAATGACCTCTCCCAGCCCGAGATTGATCATAGAAATGAAATCAGGCAAGCGAGGCGGCAACAACAACAATTCCAGCAACATCAAGAGCAACAGCAGCAACAGTTTCAGCAGCAGCAACAAGAGCAATTTCAACAATTTATTTCTCAGGCACAGCAGCATCTTCAGCAGCCCCCCCAGTTCTCGGGGGAGGTGAGCCCTCTTCCTCTTCTGCATTTAATATTGAGCAAGCTTTCGCTAGCCTCACTCTGGAGGTTAGGAACCTTGCTCAAGCCCGGCCTAGGGAAAGAGAGGAGGCCCCTGCTCAGTCTCCTGGTCCCACTTTTGATATTTATCAAAACCATATTTATGATTACCATGTGGACCAGGGACATTTTAGCCCATGTGTCAACTACCCCTACTACCCTCCGCAGCACGGGCATGTCCCGAATTGGGAGCCCGCTCAGGTAGATGACAATGGGAACCCCATTCCTCGTACCGGCGGCCAATACCCCTATTGGCAAGGCCCCGGTACCCTGCATGACCCTCCCCACTCCTTCCCCCCCTACAACTACCAGCGCCCAGGTGGGTGTGATTACCTCGGTGATCCCGCCTATCCTTATCAGGGCGACGGCTTTCCCCCCGGTTATTACGGTGGGTGGGAGCCATATGGGCCGCCATGCGATGTTGATTATGATTGGGCGCCCCCTGTAGTTGTAGAGGGAGAGGAAGAGGAAGACTCTGAGGAATAGATGATCATTTCTTTTGACCCCCCCCCCCCACCCTTGACTATTACATGTTTTATCGCACCGAGACGGTGCCTGGTTTTAGTTGGGGGGGTGCCTTAGCATTTTCATATCTAGGGGCAAATGAAAAGATCATTTTGGGGATGAGCAGCCTTTCCTATGCTTGCTTGTGCTTAATAATCTTTTGGCTTGTATCTGTTGGTTTGTATTATACATGATCACTTTTCCTTTTTCTTCTTTATTTTGTTTTCTAATCTTTTTGCTTTGGAGTTCTGGTATTTCTCACTTTTTGGCAGGTTGTATACTACTTTTGGAAGGAGCCAAGGTTGGTTGACTTGGAACCCATCATTCTTTTTATGTTTTGGATTGGCATGGCTCCGGTGAGATCTTTCCAAACTCTCTTCTATTTATTTTATCTTGCTTAGTTCCTAGGAGCGGAGTTAGGAATAAGTTGATTGATTCATGGATGTTTGCATACTTGGAATTGTGTACTGAGAATTGTGTGAATTGATGCTTTCATTCTTGAGTTCCTCTTCTATCCTTCTATCCCTTCCTTTCTATTTTTGTTGAAGAGTAGCAACGGGGCGAGGTTCACACCTCGTGAGAGGCGCCCGGCTTTATGCCTAGGAGGACGTGCATTCAATTCACGTACCTTCTACCGCCCCACTTATGGAATTTATTCCAAACAAAGTCCTACTTCTCTTGTTGCTCTTCAATGTTTTCTTTTTCTTTTTCTTTCTCTTAGTGTTATCCAAGGCAAGTGTTAAAACTTTGTTTTGTGTTTGGCTGAATTAGTAGCTACAATGTATGAACATATATGAGTTGGTTCCTTGGTTTGATAGGTTTACAAGGTCTTTAATGTTTTGGTTGAAAATCACATAGCTTCATTGCTCAAATGACTCATATTGGACATATCTTGGGCTATTTAGGCCTTGATCCCTTTTGTCCTCGGTTTGTGGTTGTGGGCGTAGCTCATCTTGTGAATGAAAGCTAGGTGGCTAGAAATTTGGAGACTTAGTGTTTTGCTACTTGATCTAAAACTCGCTCCATTTGACTCTTGAGACCGCGACCGAATCGACTCATAGGATGATAAAGGCATTCATTTCGGGATAAGGGCATAATTTTTCGTTCTTTTTAGATCCTTTTTTTTATTTCCTAGGACACCTTTACTTTCAAATTTCAGGTTTTTTGGTTTACATTCACCTTTTGCGTACCCCCTTGAGCCTTCCACTTTTTGTCTACCCGCATTACAAGCCTTATGAACCTAATTTTATTTTCACCTTTATAGAAATGAGTGAAACTCGAGCTTGGCTTTGTATCTAAGTTAAAAGTTTGGCATAGTGGATGTCTATAATGTAAATTGCAAGGGACGTGTTTGTTTCCCCAATTAAATCTTTTGGTATTAAAAAAAAAAAAAAAAAAAAAAAAAAAAAAAAAAAGTTGGAATAAGAATGCATAAGTAAGGCATCGATCTTGTATATAGTTTAGAGTTAGTTGGGGGGTATAATACCCACCAACTAAGGTTAGTTGGCCTTGGTTTTGCTCGATTCATTAATGTTTCACTCTTAGGAGCTTACACCACCAGCCAGAATTTTTTTTTTTTTTAACCCTTACCCCAAGCCATTTCATTGCACCTTAAAAGCCCTTTGGACCTTGAGTGATTGAGTCAATGTCGGTGGAGAGAGTCATGGGTCGAGCTTTTAGATTGGATTTGCATTTACTAAGTTAGGGCAATCCTACCTTGCCCACCTCCTTGTTGTTCTCCTAATTCTCTTGTGGAATTCGAGACGACTAGCCGCCTAGTGTACATGATCGAGATGAGGAAGGTTGCCTTGGTGAGGGACAATTGGAGGATAGGATCTTTATAGTCCAAGCTTTTGAGCATGAGCTATGTGGCCTTCAACCAGGAGCATTAGCTAGCTTGTCCACCTATCTTGTCAAGAAGCTTGCGCATCCTTGTGATTGCATTGTAGTGAAAGTTCAACCATTCATGTTTGTGTTTCTTTCCCTTTTTATTTTTCTATTTTTCTATTTGTCTCTAAAAACCTTGCCTTGATTTAGTGCGAAGTTGTGGGTTAATCTCTCTCGAAAACCCTCACGAGAGCATACTCGTCCTCCTAAGTGACTTGGGGGTTTAAATGGCTTGTCGTTTACGCTAAAAACGACCGTGATTCCTACGAAAGTGAGTTATTGTATAGACTTATGCTTTTGGTTATTTTTGTTTGCTTATTTTACTTCGCTCGAGGACGAGCAAAGGACTTAGTTGGGGGGAATTTGATCAGTGGCCATTTGGCCAACTTTTCTACTTCGTTTCTTCCCCGATTGAGCCCTTTGTTTGCCCTTTTTCCTCTATTTTAGCTTAGTTTTGTTATTATTGAGCATATTTGTTACTTGGAGTGGTTTTGAGTAATTTTTGGCTCATTTCCTAAGGTTTTATTCCCTCTCCTTTAACCCATTTCAATTTGCTCCTATTAGAACCTTTCCTATGATTTGTGTTTTCCATCTTACAGGTCCTCCCGTGGCTAAGAAAGCAAGGATTGGATGCAAGGATTAGGCATGCTTTGGAGTCAAAGGGATTGGAGCATTAGAGCCCAAAATATGAAGGAAAGAAGAGTTCAGAGCGGGCGCTCTAGATATGGAGCGGGCGCTCTGTATTCCTTGCTGCAGAAAAACCAAGTACCCAACCCTCAGAGCGGGCGCTCTAATGTTGAAGGGGGCGCTCTAGCTCCCAGAATAATCAAAGCATTTTCTGCGAGACTTCAGAGCGGGCGCTCTGGCCTTAGAGCGGGCGCTCCGTGTTCCCCTGACCGATTTGAACTCTGCTACACGCGTAGGCCGACGGCTCTAATTATTTTACTCTGCACGTGATGCCTAAAATTTTGGGCCTTGATTTGGGTTAGGTTTTAGAGGAGGGTATAAATACCTCTCTTCCTTGTAATTGGGAGGAGAGAGGTAGGTAGAGAGAGAAATATTAGAAAATCAGATTTCAGCTTATTGTTTTTCTTTCTTTCTTTTGCACTTTAGATTAGTTAGGGTTTAGTTCCTCATTAGATCTAAAACACTACTCTTTGTCTCTCACTTTCATTTTCAATCCAAGATTAAATCTTTTGGTATTATTTCTATCCCTACTCTTTATTTATTGCTTTATTTATCTATTTTAATTAGTTTTAGCTTATCTTTAGTTGTTATTTCAAGTCAATAGAATAGTTTAATATCTTAGTTGCCTCCTTGTTTAAACTTGCAATTTCTGGTTTTGATCCTTTATTTTCTTGCTATTAGTATAATATTATCCTTATTTGCTTAGATTTCATGCTATTTAGAATAGATTACAAGTAGACTTAACATATTCTCTTCAAAGTTAACTTCTTTAGTAAAGTTTAATCATCCTATTTTCTGGTTTTAGCCATGTTTCTCTCATTAAACTTAGTTTTTGCTTTTGTTAATGTTCTTGTGTGCTTTGGTATGACCCTTCCTTCTCTAGGCTAGGTTTCTAGCTAGGGGAGGGGGAAATGATGAACTAATGATGAAATGAATGATATGTGGTGCAAGATTGGGTAGATTGAGAAGTTTTGCAATTGATTCCAACCTAGGTTTTAGTTGTTAGGAATTAGAGATTGATCACCTCTAAGACCCTATTTTGTGTTGCATGCTAGTTGCGCGAGAGTGAGCTTGTATGTGATGATGACTAGGTTAGGGATGACCTCGACCACCGAGGCGGGGTTGGGTAGGCGGTGTTTAGGTGAGCCCGAGAGGGAATCCTAGATGTTGGACCATAGGCCCCAATTGTTTGGTTGACCGATTGAACCATTCTTGTTGCCTCTAATTGTTGAAATCATTGTTAGTTAGGAATTCTCCCCTATCCCCTAGTGTTTGCTATTCCTTGATTTTCGAAGTTTTATACCTCTGCTTGTTGCTTGTTAATTTAGTTCTTAGTTTATTTGTTTCCCTAGTAGCTATAGATAAATCCATCAAAAATTTATTCCTCCCTTTTCAATTGACTTATAAGTGATCTAAGCAAGAGACGTTTGACCTTCCCTGAGGATTCGACCCCTCTTCCACTATGCTACCTTTGGTTAGTTTAGGACGTGGGTTTTCTTTTTATTCTTGACTCGACCTTTAGGAACTAACGACACCTAGGGGGCCGATCAGACGCCAGGTTCATTCGACCTTGTAATTTTCCCGACTGGGTGGCCAATGTGGTCCTTGTTAAGAAACCAAATGCGACCTAGCGCATGTGTGTTGATTACACAGACCTCAACAAGGCGTGTCCAAAGGACAGTTACCCGCTTCCAAAGATCGACAGTCTGGTCGATTCTACAGCCGGTCACGCCTTGATGAGTTTAGTGGATGCCTACTCCGGCTTCCATCAGATAGCTCTGTGGAAAAAGGATCAAGAGAAGACGGCCTTCGTCACTGATTTGGGGTTATTCTGTTATATTGTGATGTCATTTGGCTTGAAAAATGCGCCTGCCACTTTCCAACGGATGATTAATACGGTCTTGATTAATCAAATTGGGTAGAATGTGGAGGCGTACATCGATGACATGATAGTCAAATCCAAGCTACGGACGGATCACCTTGCTGATCTCCGTGAAACATTCACCACCCTCAGGCGGCATAAGGTCATGTTAAATCCAGAGAAATGCGTCTTTGGTGTTGAGTCTGGGAAGTTTCTCGGATTCCTGATTGATCAAAGGGGATAGAGGCTAACCCTGAAAAGATACAAGCGGTGATAGACATATAGTCTCCCCGTTCTGTCAAGGAAGTGCAGAGACTCACCGGTTGTCTGTCCGCCTTGGGGAGGTTCCTCAGCCGGTCAGGCGACAAATGCCTCTACTTCTTCCAAGCAATCAGGAAGAAGGCCAGATTTGAATGGGGGGATGATGCAAAGGCGGCATTCCAGAGGTTGAAAGAGCATTTACACTCTCTACCTAGGTTGGCCAGTCCTTTGCCTAGGGAGACGTTGTACATGTATTTAGCGGTCTCAGATCATGCCCTCAATGTCGTTCTCCTTGCTGAGCGAGATGGCGTGCAGCTCCCGGTTTACTTCATTAGCCATATTCTTAAAAATGCTGAACTCCGGTACCCCATGGTTGAAAAATTTGGCCTTGCTTTATATATGGATTTCAAAAAACTAAAGCCTTACTTTTTGGCACATCCGGTGGTGATTTACACCGACCAGCCACTCAAGCGGCCAATGTCTACCTTGGACTCATCCGGGAGAATGTTGAAATGGGCTATTGAAATGCAAAGTCTTTAAATCACTTACGAACCAAGAAAGGCAGTGAAAGGTCAGGCGTTTGCCGACTTCATTGTTGAAATGACTCGTTCGGTGGCTCCGGATAATCTTGATCAGGTTTGGAAAGTGTATGTAGACGGGAGCTCTACAAGAACGGCTGTGCAGGCGTAATCTACGAGTCTCCTGAAGGGGACATATTTGAGTATGCACTACGCTTCAAGGTTCAAGGCCTCTAACAATGAGGCGAAATATGAAGCCCTGCTAGCCGGCATTCGCATGTGTAAGGCAGCAGGGGCCATGAAAATAGACGTCTACTCTGATTCCCAATTGGTTGTTAGCCAGTATGAGGGAAGCTACGAGGCTACTCATCCGGCTATGATAAAATATCTTCAGGTAGATGAATTGTCAAAACTGGCGTCTTCTGCCTGCCATGATACACCTCGGTCAGTCCTTTGGGAAGTTTTTGAAAAGAGAAGTATCTATGAAGATCCCATTGGAATTCTGGACCAAAGCTCTACCTGGATGGATAGCATCCGGGCCTATCTTTCAGACGGCACACTTCCAGATTTGCCACAGGAGGCAGCTGTCCTGAAAAAGCGAGCTGCAAGCTTTGAGCTGAAAAATGGAGAACTCTTCAAGGCTGGGTTTTTGAAGCCTTTGTTGAAGTGTGTCACCCTAGAAAAGGGGAAGGAAGTTCTCGAAGACTTGCACTCGGGATTCTGCGCCTCCCACATAGGTGGCAGGTCCCTAGCCGTCAGAGCCAGACGACATTATTTTTGGCCCACTCCTGAGGCAGACGCCAAGGAGTTGGTAAAGAAATGTGACAAGTGCCAAAAATTTGGCAAAATCATTCACCGTCCGGCTACTGACCTGACGGCCATCCACAGCCCAATCCCGTTTGCAAAATGGGGCATGGACATTCTAGGTCCTTACACACCTGCACCAGGCGGAAAGCGCTACATCTTGGTGGTTGTGGATTATTTCACCAAGTGGGTAGAAGCTGAGGCGGTTAAAAACTTCAAAACCTCAGACGTGATTTCTTCATCTGGAAAAACATTATCACCCAGTATGGGGTACCTATGTCTATGGTGTTTGATAATGGTCCTCAGTTTGAGACGCCTCAGCTAAAAACATGGTTGGGAGATCAGGGGATCTCAAGCTATTTTGCATCTGTAGGCCGGCCCCAAGCAAACGGCCAAGTTGAAGCCTTAAATAAACTCATCTCATACGACATTAAGAAGAAAATAGAAAGAGCCGGTGGCTTATGGGCAGAAGAGTTAATCCATGTCCTATGGGCCATCCGGACAACAGCGAAGGGGGCAACCGGTGAAACCCCATTTCTCATGGTTTATGGTGCTGAAGCCGTCTTGCCCATTGAACATTACGAGCCGACTCTCAGAGTCATGCTATATGATGAATAGGCAAACTATGGTGCTGAAGCCGTCTTGCCCATTGAACATTACGAGCCGACTCTCAGAGTCATGCTATATGATGAATAGGCAAACTGGAAGCGATGCGCCTGGCATTGGATTCACTCCCGGAACGCAGGGGCAATGCCGCCTTGCGTCATGAGATTTACCGTATGAGAATGACTAGAGCCTACAACAAGAAAGTACACAAGCGTCCCTTGAAAGTTGACGACTTAGTGTTACGAAAAATGGAGGCAACCGGTAGGGCCAATGAGCTGGGGAAGCTAACTCCAAATTGGGAAGGCCCCTACCGGATCTATGAAGAAGTAAGGGACGACACCTACCGCCTAGAAACTCTAGACGGCAGGCGCCTGCCTAGAACTTGAAATGTAGACCATCTGAAAAAGTACTACTTCTAAGAATTTGTAAACAGTGAGTCAATTAATGAAGATTCAGACTTTGTTTGCAAAATTTATTTGTTATTTTTTTATTATCCATCTGGGTAATACCCAGACAGATTCTTCATTTACCTAACTAAGTTCGATACTTAGTAAAGGTTAGATTTGTTTGACCGCCTGGTTAATACTCAGATGGATCCATTGTTTATTTAAGTTTGATACTTAGTATGATTTAATAATTTCCTGTTTGTCTGGGTAATACCCAGACAGGCTCGTTTGTTTAAACAACTAAGTTCGACACTTGGTGTAAAATTAAAAACTAAGCACAAAAACGCTTAGTGGTTATACAACCGGTCCTAAACAAGATTAAAGGCTGAAATGGCCGGATGGTTGCTCATTTTATAAAATCGCCTGTCCCAGCATGGACAAAGGGGTCCGGCGACACCCCTCTGGGTGCAATCATCGCAGAGAACAGACTATTTTTCGGTTCTACGTACCCATGCAGACGCCAAAAATTGAACGACCGAATTGGTCAACTCATAGCCGTCTGACCAGAATGATTTGTGATGAACGATCAAGTTACCAAATACCAGATGCCCTGGGGCATCAATCGGTCTCCGGATGAAGTTCTCACTTAGTTTATTTATTCCAAAATTGCACTCTTTATCCTAATTAGGGAAAAAGAGTTGTTCAATGGCTTTGAAATCTCTACTAAGACGGACAAAACGCCGTGTGGGTAGTGACCGGAGCGCCTGTTGGTGAACGGCTGTGCACTTGGTTTGGGGCAATCACTATTGTGATTGATAGACTTACAAAACGTATCATGCTCTATGCAGCATCAGACGTTTCCAAGTCAATCAACCAACTCCACTTGAAACCAATCACACAACGGTCCTGGGGCAAGGAAAGCCAGACTATTGATTAGTTAGGAAAAAAATCGCCGCATGCTTTTGATAAGTTGGGCAAAAATGAAAAATTAAAATTTGCAAGAATTAAAATTCAGACGCAAAATGATCGAAACCGACTCAGTCGGTGCGTTTCATAAAACTCCACTCAACCAAACAGTTGTAGTGGATTAAATGTTAACCGGACCTCGTCCGGGAGAAAGAGAAATTGTCAATTAACCCGGCTCCTTAGCCGGTAAATACAAATATACTCGGCACGCAGGCCGGAAAAACACGTTTTGGGATACTATCGCTGAATAAATAAAAGAAAAGATAAAAAACAGAGATTGGCATACTGCCGCTGAAAGGTCACTTCTTGCTTGCAGACGGTGCCTCCTGGTCCTCCTCATCATCGGAGGGTATATCTTGTGCTTTACCCGGACCAGGTAGCTGAGGCGCGGAAGGCTCGTTGTTGGAGTTGACCCAGGCTTCAAAAGATTCAGGCTCTGGCTCGCCTCTATCCCTTAAGTACACCACGTACTCGGCATACCTGTGAGCCAGTGCCCAGACGCTGTAACCCGCGTTTGGGTACAGGGCATCCCAGGCGATCTTCATACGGGCGTCATTGTCAGCATCACTCGCCCGCTGTTTGACCGTCTCCAGATCCGCCTCCGGGGTTACTGCAAATTTCTTCTGAGCCTGAGCAGCTTCCTTCTCTAGCTTCTCAACCTTGGTCTTCAGTTTGGTGTTCTCTTCAGAAACACCCTGAAGTGTGCCAAGGTCCGTCTGGGCCTTCTTGAGCGCCTCATGAGCCTTTTTCGCGCCCTCATCCGCCTTCTTTCGGGCCTCCTCTGCCTTCTCCAGATCCGCCTCCAGCTGCTGGATTCTAGACGCATGTGTCATTATGATTGCTTTAGTTTAAAGTTCATTTACGATAGTTGAGTGTAAAGCAATATTATCAGCGTCTATGGAGGACTTCTTGGCCCTTTTTACCTCTTCCCGTTTGCGGGAATAAGGAAGTTTGAGCCCGTCCACCCGCAGCATAGCCTGCAAAAAAGCAAGCGGTATGAGTATTGTAGGCGGGATAAAACACTTGGAAAAAAAAATTTACAAGTTTTTTACCTCAGCCTGAAGGGATAGAATGCGTTCCAGATTGAACGTCTCTATCCCAAGGATGTTGTCTTTATCCCTCTTCCGGACGGCGTCAAGCATGGCCTTGGCATGCTTCTAGATGTCTGGCCAGCGGGGAGATTGATCTGCACCACAATCAATACGTGATGAGTGCAAAACTAAGGCAACACCTATTTGTTGCCGACCGTCTGAAGATGACGTCTGTTGAGAGTGGGATTTCACTCGCAAAGGCCACCCCAGCTCAAGCGGGGATTCAAAAGGGTTCTTACCTTCAGAGCCAGCCAAGCGGGAACCAGGAGTTAACGAGGTTAACAACCTATTTGTTCCCGGTCGCTGTTACGGGGTTAACGAGGTCGAGACCCAGGCTGCTGCCTACCCTCTCGATCCGCCCCGCTATCCGTAATTGTTGATTCCCGGCTGAGGCGCCAGGAGTTGAGGCGGAGGTGGATTTCTTCGATTTGTTAAGAACGGAGGGGGTCTCTTCCCTAGCCCGTTTGAGTTGCTTCTCAAACGTCTTTCCAACCTCTCCCCCCCCGCAAAAATAACCAAGTTAAAGTCAGCATCCGGGAAAAATAGTCTTTAAGACCAAATTAAGAAAGGGACAGGCGTTTATTATCTTGGCCATGACCTTAGCCGCAGCTTTTTCCGCAAGTTGTTTGCGGATGAGTGCAGAGGATCGCTAGGGAGTCTTCTCTGTTGGCAGCATGTTTAAAGCTTCTTCTGCAAAAAAGAAAGAGACTGATTAGTATCATAAATCAAACTGGTACAAAATCACTACAGACGGATATAAGCTCAGGCGCATACGTTTGGTAAACATGTGCCCTAGCCCACAGGCGGCTAGGAAGCACTCATCCCTGAACCAGGCGCTTTTGGGGATCTAGTTTTTGGGAACTTTTATTGTTTCCCCGGATGACAAGGTCGCGTCTGTGAGGCCGAGAAAGTGCGCCTCAATTATCTTGTCAAAATCCTCCTCAGGGATCTGGGGAAGAGTGCACTTCCGGCCAATCAGGTCGGGTTTTTTATTTTATTGGCGGAATTCATAATTTTCCCGCCTGCTGGGAGCCGACATCAGGTAGAACCTGTGCTTCTAGGCGTCAAATTTGGAGACCTTGTCCAAGGTCATCATGTATTGAGGATGCGTGGTTAGAGTGTACCACGCCCTCCAGCCGCCTAGGCTTCGGCTGAGATAGTGCATGCTAGCAAAAGCCTCCCAGCCGGGGTTGAGCCCCTGAAATTCGCAGGCGGCAACGTACCCCAAAATATTTGTCCAAGAGTTGGGGGTAAGTTGCCAGACCCCGAGGTCGTAGCATCTCAATATTGCCTTCACTGCCTGGTGAAGGGGAAAGCGTAGACCAGCCTTGAACGCCGCCTCATAACAGCCAAAGTAACTGTTGGCGTTCTCTTGATCATCCTCCCAGGCGGTGGTGCCACTCTCAGGCGGCACTCTTATTCTATACCCGTCTCCTAACGGGTGCATTTGTGTGAAGTTTTTTAAATTCTTCTCCATTTGGAGCCGGTCTTCCATTTCTTCCTCTCCTCCTCCTCGCTATCCTCAAGAGGGGGCAGGTCATCGCTGTTTTCAGAGGTGGAGGCGGAGCTGTCGCTCTCCATCTCCTCCTCATCCTGGGTCAAAGGAGCTGAGACGGCCTCATCGCCGCCTTGGTCGCATTCTTCCAAGAAGGAATCTGCGACAGTCAAAGGGGCGCGCGGAGGCGATCTCTCAAGAGCCGTCTGGTCTCTCTGACTAGACGTTTCTCCCTCAGGCGTTTGGCCGCCTGAGCCCTCGCTTCTGTAGTCCGGATCTGTGGCCGTCTGCATAGTCTGAGCCATTGTGTCCTGCACAGACAACTACATGGTCGGAATCCAAGGAAAAGGGTGGTCCCAACATCCGAGACGGCACTCCCAGTCCTAGACTCAGCCGTCCCTAGTGACCAGCTGGACTCTAACCTAGGCTGTGCCGTGTGTGTTGGTGATGCATCCATTTATTGCAAGAAATATGTACAAGCGGTGAAACAAGAAAAAGAGCTGAGAGAGGCAGAGACGGTACCTTTGGATGTGATATCTGAATATAGGCGGGTCCGGATGAGTTGATGGAGAACGAACTTTCTCTATTTCGCTTGACTCAAACAGATGACTTCTGCTCTCTCAAAGTTTTCTCTCTAGAAATTTTTTTGTAAACGTACCAAATTATGAGGGTAAAACAGCTATATATAGAGGGTAAAAATGGGGGCATTTCCGTAATTTACTCGGAAGGTGAACGGTTACTTCTTTATGGTAAAATTACCACCAATCGGAGCGTGACACGTGTCACAGATGCCACGTGGCGTGCCACGTCACATCTGTGAGGGGAAAATGTTTAGGGTAATTTTACCCCGCCACGTGGTCCAACCAGAAGATGACACGTGTCAGCTTCAGGTTGGTCCAAAGTGGACTAATCTATGCCTGGCACGTGTCACTCAAGAAATTAAGGGAAAAAGGCGGCCTTCAAGCCCAAATCCCGAGAAAGCCGCAAAGCAGCGCAGCCTACCTATGATTATGGTTCAGTGACCTAATGAGGGGCACTAATCCTAAAGACCCTATAAATAGGGAGATGTCCCTCTGTTTGAGGCCACGTTTTACCATTTATTACACTTGCATTCTCTCACATCAAAGAACGACCTGAGCTATGAATCCAGCAGATACACACCTAAATTTCCGCACTTTATTCTCTCTCTTCAAGTTTCTAACTTGTGCGTCGGAGGCGGAGCACCACCCAACCAGTGTCTCCGTTTTTTTTGCAGGTACAACTCACACCGGATCAGTCATCGTGTTGTAACTCTCCCAAGGGACAAAAGCACCCAAAACACAAGCGATCAAAAGTGGCATTGTAGCTCATTCCCAAAGGCGTGTAAACCCTCCTTTTCCTTTGGAAACACTGAGTGGGAGCATTAAGAGCTAACACATCATTGACATTGACATTATTGGTAGCGTTATTAGGCTTGGAAGACGAAGAAGGAGTGTCGTTATTTTTTTTCCAAGTTTTATTGTTGTTGTTGCTACCAGCAGTCTTCATCAGTTCATCTTTGATATTGATCCCAATATCGTACACAGCTTCGAAGGGATTCAAAGGCAGAAACTTCAAGTGATGCTTGTACTTATATGTCAGATTTGCAATAAATAGGCGAACCATCTCTTTCTCCTTGGGAGGATACACCAAGAGTGAAGCCTGCTTAGATAAGTAGTGAAGCCTTCATTCTCCTTCTGTTTGAGAATGGAGGGTTCACGTTCAGAAGTCTTGGCTTGGATGTTACACTTATAACGGTTCATAAAGCTTTCAGTAATATCCTCCTAAGTCGCAACATGTTTGGATTCCAGAGAGTAGAACCACTGTTGATAGGCATGCTCTAAGGAAAGAGGGAACACAGTAGGGAAGAGTGTCACATCTAATCCTATAAGAGCCATGGTCGCAGAAAAAGCCTTCAAGTGGAATAGCAGATTATTGGTAGGCTTGAACTTGGAATGTCCGCAGTGGAAAAGTTTTTGGGAAGCTTGTCCCTTATGGACAAGGAGGTGAAAGGTTGCTCCACATATGTGAACACTTCTGCGATCTTACTCATCTGTTCTTTGATCTTGTCCATTGCAGCGGCAGTGACATTGTTTTGATTGTCTTGCTTTAACGCGTTGACCCTTGTTGTGAGCGTTTGCATCATGTTAGACAACATCTCAATGGTCCTGTTAGTGTTCTCAATATCCTCCTTAGTAGCCATTGGTTGAAAGTAGACTGGAGACGGACTTTGTGGAGATGATTGTGGTGGTTTCCTTTTACGCCTATTTGGTATAAGAAGTTGTTGAGGTATTGACTCCTCCTTCTTGAACAAGTGATGTGACATCGAAACAAACACACCTTTAATGAATAGACTTAACCTTGACCCATCCGGAAAAGAAAAAGCAAATTTTTTCTTTATTTTCTTAAAAAAAAGTATGGGAGGATACCATCTGACTTACTCCGGAAAAAAAATGACACAACACCACCCTAAAGTACGATCATAAAATGGTGCACGACTGACGAAAAAGTGTGTGAACTTGACACGACATGTGAGTGATTAAGTGAGGTTATGGACACGTGTTATGACCGTACAGCTAGACATGACATCAAACCAGACATACGAACCACATAAGCACGCACAATGACCAAAAAAAGACTAACTGGACAAAATCTTGGGCACCTTGTCACGGTGCTGACTGTCGTGACACGATATAGTGCACCGTCAGACGGGACATTGCAGTGACACGTTGCACAATTCCAGGCCTAAATTTGCGTAATTTCCAGTATTTTTATCAATGTTAAGTCCGTACTAATTACTATGTGAAAATAAAAACCCTCGGTCATAGGTTAAACAAAATGAGCAAACACATGTGGGTTAGCACCAAATAAACCACGTAGCATTTAGTCACGATGATGTAAAAAGAGTTCGCAACCTAAGGTCAAGATATATGTTAAACTATTGGTCAAGCTTTGGGTGTCAAAAGGGTACCATGGCTAAGAATTTGGACGCGTTAGCAAGGCAGCCTCCCTTGAGGGTGTATGCCAACGGTCGGCTTCGCGAGTTTGTGATGAAATCGAACTCGACTCCATGGTTTGGGTGGATTTAATAACTCAGATGAACTCTTATTTCCATGAGAGTTTTTGGGTTAATAGAGCTTAAATCCCCCGGGGGTAAGACGTATGTAGAACACACACGTTTTTTTTTTCTGAAAAACCGAAGGAAGTTGACTGTGAGAGGAGAAAATAAGCCACTGGACGGATTTAAAGACTTTCGTGAAAAAGGAAGAGTGTACCGTGTCACTGTGTTGCACACCGCGTGATGGTGTAATACACCGTGACACGGCAGAAACTGTCGTGGCGCGGCAGTAAGAAATTCTGACTGGTGCCCTATTTTCCTTCGTTTGCAATCAAGTTATTAAATTTTTCCTATTGGACAGACCTAAATGCAACGATAAAACGTCTATGCTTATGCAAAAATGCCAAATTAATCACATGAATATTTTTCAAGAATCTTTCAAGTCTCATCCACTCATCTTAATTAAATACCGATCACTCAAATCGTTAAATAACCAAGAATCCTCCCCAGTGGAGTCGCCAAATTGTAGGCATCGTTTGAAGTGCGCGTACGTTAAAGCATGTGTGAATATGCTTGGCACTCATAGAAAGTGGGAATTGACATATATGATTAGGGACAAGGAAACTAGGGAACCACCAACAAGTTTGTAAGGAACTTGTAAACCGTTCACGGATCAATAAAGGCAACCACCAATAAGGGACAACCAAAGGCAAAAACAATTGATCCGTGAAGGTTACACCCCATTCATAATCCATGAGATTACTAACACCATATGGTTCGGAACCACGAAAGGAGGATCGCGAATGATGGTACGAAGTGATTCATGGAGTCACATTTGCCCGTATTAGCCTCTACTCGATTCTTATAGTGAAAAATGATTCCTGCGATCTCAAAGGCATACAAACAAAATATTCAATTTTCTCCAAACTATTATTAAGCTAAATTGGTTTAATATTAATGCAACACATAATGCTAAAATATCGTGATCACTTTAATTAATGACAAGATTAAAAAGGAACCTACATTGGTTGTCGAAATTATCTTATTAGGCGGGTTTTTCAATTATATATTCCCTTTAAACATGCAATATGGTGATCAATAAATATAATAAAATAAACATCAATATTAGAAGCAATTTAACAATAAATCGAACAATATAAAATCGTTAGAAAAATAATAGAAATAAAAGGAACATAATTCTTACTTTGATTTTGTTTGCTTGCAACTATAAAATAATAAACGAGTTAGTAACATCAAGGAAAATTAATAAAACCATAATTAATTAAATTAAATTAAATAGAGTTGATTTGGGGCCAAACCCTCAAACAGTTCTACCTTTCACGCCTTGGTTTAAGGACAGAACCTCGAGTAAAGTATGGACTCCTTGGAGTGCATGAAGACGGAATTTTGAAAGAAAAAGGGTAGGCTAGTGTTAAGGCTAGAGCATAGAAGAGAGAAAAAGAGTGTTAATTCATGCCCTGTACATCAGAAATAAGGGGGTATTATAGGGAAATTGAGTAGAGGGAACACACGGAACCCTAAAAAGATAAAAACCCTAAACAACAACGCCACGACAAGGAAAAGCATGCCGCGACACGGTGCTAGATAAGTCAGAAGGGGGGAAATCGCGTTACACGGGGGAATATTGTGAAACGCGGGAAATAATTAGGTTACAGGAGATAAAACGCACAAAGGGTTTACGCGAAAAGGACACAGAGCTGCCTCGTTTCACAGCACTGGCACCTTGTCACGGGAATGCACATCGTGGCGCGGCATTGAGCCCCGTGACGCGGTGCTTTTTGTCGTGACGCGGGAAACTCGGCGTCCATTTTTTCGTCTAAATACATTTTTGCCCTAATTTCGTTCAGCCTTTTTAAGTGCCGATTGATAATTTCAGGCCATTTCTGATTTATTATTTATTAATTGGGATAAAATAATAAATAAACTAAAATAAATAAAATAAAAAGGTTTGGGCCAAAATAATAAATAAAATAAATAAAAAAAGGTTTAGGCCAAAATTAAAAATAAACTATGCTTTGACTTAACATCAAGACTGATCCATGGACTATTTAAAAACTTAATTTAATTAAATACGATTTTGTAAGCACTCCTGGGATGAAATAGTGAACCGGACCTATAATGGCGGCGAAAGATTGTTCATCATTAGGTTTGGTTTCGGGGAGACATTTTTAGGTGTCTACAGTCCGGAAAATTTCTCGAGTTTCTGATCGATCAGCGAGTAATTAAGGCCAACCCTGAAAAATTCAAGTTGTTTTAGACATGAAGTCGCCGAGGACGATCAAAGAAGTGCAAAGACTAACTGGCTGTTTAGCTGCACTCGGCCGAGTTTTGTCAAAATCAGGGGATAAGTGCCTATACGTTTTCCAGACTATTAAGAAGAAAGCTATGTTTGAGTGGACCGAAGAGGCTGAGGAAGCCTTCGTACAGCTAAAAAGCCATTTTCATACATTGCCTCGGCTCGTCAGTCCACGCACTCAAACATGAAAAGTTATACATGTATCTTGTTGTTTCAGATCACTCCTTAAGCGCCGTTCTCCTTGTGGAACGGGACAGAAATCAAACTCCAGTCTATTTTATTAGCCATGTGATGCGTAATGCCGAGCTTAGGTACCCACCCATTGAGAAATTATATCTGGCCTTGTTTATGGCATCCAAGAAGCTGCGACCGTATTTTTTATCAACCTCTTAAGAAGTCGTTTGCAACCTTGGAAACCAGTGGCCGAATGCTTAAGTGGGCCTTGGAGCTTAGGGGTTTTGAAATCACATTTGAACCCAGAAAAGCAATCAAGGGTCAAGCCTTTGCCGATTTTTTGGCAGAAATGACTAGATCGTATCTACATCCGGCCGGGGATAAGATACGGAAGGTTTATGTGGATGGAAGTGCAACAGCAATCGGATGCGGTCCCGGAATTATCTGTCAATCCCCTGAAGGAGATAATTTTGAATATGCGTTGAGATTTCAATTCCAAGCCTCTAATAATGAGGCTGAATATAAAGCTCTCCTGGCCGGCCTCAGAATGTGTAAGGCGGCAGGAGCAACCAAGATCGATGTGAGCTCGGACTCCCAGCTAATAGTCGGCTTGGTGAATGGGGACTTTGAAGCAAGGGAGCCCGCCATGATGAAATATTTGAAGAAAATCAAATAAGAGGCCGAGAGCCTAGAGAATTTTACTCTGCAACAAGTCCCCCGTTCGTCCAATCATCAAGCAGACACCCCCACCAAATTATCATTCTTGGCATCATGTGATACTCCCAGATCAGTGTTTTGGGAAGTAAAGGGAAAAAGAAGCATTTATGTCGAGCCAGGACAGACCATCGATATAATCTCAACTTGGATGGACGGTATCATTTCCTATCTGAGGGATGGATTGCTTTCGGCCGATATGAAAGAGAGCTGGTTGATGAAAAAGAGAGCGGCTTGGTTCGAGATTAAGAACGGGAAGCTATTCAAGAAAGCCTTTGTGAAACCCTATCTGAAATGTATTACCCCAGAGAGGGGACATGATGTGTTGGACGACCTCCAACAGGGACATTATGGTTTGCATATTGGAGGACGAGCCTTGGCCGAGAAGGCCACCCACCTAGGGTATTACTAGCCGAGCCTAAACATAGATGCCATGCAGATGGTTAAAAAATGTGACAAATGCCAGAAGTTTGCGACCCTAATTAATCGCCCGACAAACAGTTTGTCAGCCATAAGTAGTCCGCTCCCTTTTGCAAAATGGGGCATAGACATCTTCGGTTTGTACACGCCAGCATCAGGACAAAGGTGGTATGTGTTAGTAGCAGTCGACTACTTTATAAAGTGAGTCGAAGCCGAGGCTGTCCGAGGGATCAAGTGGACGGACATGTTAGCTTTCATTTGGAAAAACATAATTACTCTCTATGGGATGCCACAGCCAATGGTGTTTGATAATGGACCCCAATTCGACACGCGTCAACTCAAAGAATAGTTGGGAGACCAGGGCATCGCTCATTGTTTTGCCTCGGTCGGCCGACCACAAGCTAACGGCCAAGTTGAGGCCTATAACAAGTTAATCTCTAATGGCATCAAGCCCAATGATCTCATTAACAGAAGCAAAAGGTCATAGACAAAGAAAGGGGACAAGCTATATCCCACTATGAACAAAAAGACGCACAAGCTAGATCCATTATTCAATCCCTTGACTTGAACCCCTTATACAAATTGTGCAGTTAGAATTCATGTCCGAACCCAGAACTAGGCATTGATTCCCATCTCGGTCAATCAATCGGCCCTCCTAGTAAGAAGAACAGCTAGCAGCGGAGAAGATCCCAACAACGGCTATTTGAACACCGCTTACTGTACTAGCGGTTGCTGATTCAATTGGCTTAGATTCAATAGCTGCCGAGTCGATAACCGGATTCTTCAGTACTGATACAAAAACTCACTCATTCTGGAATGGTTGAGGAGATTCATGAGAGGCAAGAGCAGGAACCACGCGTAAGCTTGAGAAAGGAGGCGGTTTGTGGGCAGATGAGCTGATAAATATGTTATGGCTCATTCGAACAACAGCAAAAAGTTCCACAAGAGAGACCCCATTCTTTTTGGTCTATGGTGCCGAAGCATTACTTCCAATTGAAATGTACGAGCCTACCCTTTGTGTGATGTTATATGATGAATCGGCCAATTGGGAGGCCATGAAGACTGCTCTGGACTTCCTTCCGGAAGCCAGGGCCAATGCGGCACTCAAACACAAAATCTATCATCTAAGGATGACAAGGGCATACAATCGCTGAGTGTCTAAGCGTCCGCTAAAGATGGTGGATCTGGTTTTAAGGAAGATGGATGCGGTGGGTTGAGCTAACAAAGATAGGAAATTAACCCCAAATTGGGAGGCGCCCTACCGCATTACAGAAGAAGTGAGAGATGGAACTTATCGTCTTGAAGCCTTAGACGACCGTCCTATTCCTCGAACATGGAATGCGGACAATGTGAAAAAAATATTTTGTTTATAGCTTGTAAGCCAAATTTTGGATCAGTCTTTATGACCAATTAGTCTAACTAAGCCTTCATAACCGAACGATGTAATTAAGCCGAACAAACCAACAAGGTAAAATTTTGACAAATATTAATGAAAAGTCAAGCATTATTGTTAATTTTATTATCTATATTTATGTTCAGAATTATAGCAAGTTGAAAATGCCTAATGAAATTGAAAACATGGTGGTTCACAACTATGCTGGTCAGCCACCACAAAATAAGCCTGATGGCCGCCTGAGAAGAGAAACCAATGTTGCCTCAACATAGCAACTCAGACTTTGCCAACGTAGGGCATGTAGTGTGGGCCGAGTAAGACATCAATGAGAGTCCAACATAATGGGTTGACTCGGTCAGACTAAGTCGAGCGATAAACAGAATTGGCCGAGTCAAAATCCTAATACTATGCATTCGTCCACCAGTCAAGTGGCGGCCGACTAAAAAGTTAGGAGAAGGCATCATCAGCCAAATCACTCGGCCATGTTTAAATAAAATGCCGACTATTGAATATAGCAAGGGCATACCTTGATTAGCCACTCGGCCAACAAGCCTAAAGGCCAATCTAAATGTTCGACGCTATTAGGACGAATGGTAGACCAAGAGGGAAACAAAAATTGCCTAAGGTATAAATTGCCCGATTAAGGGCAAGGATTTCCTAGGCAAGCGAGCCCAGCAAATGGAAATTCACAATTTGAGATCATACTTAGAATTTCTTGACCCTGTTCGAGTGATAGCTTCAACAGACGACTCAACGAAAAGCCAACAAAGGCCGTATACTCTAAAATTGATTTGGCGTTCACCTAGTCCAAGGGCAATCATTATATATGATTTGATTAACTTACTAGTAGTCATACCCTTCAAGGTATAAATTGACTAAGTTAATCAAACCACCTGGAATTTGGACTAGGCAAACGCCGAATAAAGGGGCATACCCGCAGTACTCGTACGGATGAGCAATAAGCATAAAAAAATATATATAAATGCATTAAAATTGCCAAGTACGAAAATGCAGAAACCCGCTCAGAAGGCGGCAAACTGATTTAAAAATTAAAACCGCTCAGAAGGCGGTGAAATCCTTTTAAATACCGCTCAAAACAGGCGGCCAATAAAAAATTATTCACAAAAAAAAAGACAGAGATAGAAAATAAAAAGATTGAAGACAAAAGCTTAAAATAAGCTACAGAAGAGGCTCCTCACACGGCCGCATCGTCACCCCCATTATCAGCATTAACCGCATTGTTGGCATTGGCCGCATTATCATCAAGGGAGACCTCATCCTTGGCTGCTTCTTCATCGTTGCCCTCGTCTTCATTTTCGCTTTAACCGGGAGTCTCGATAAAGGGAAAGAAGGGTTGACCGACAACCTCGCAATCTTCCTTCATGGTGAGGAAGTCCAGCCTTCTGGTGAATCGCTCATAAAAATAAGCAAGCTCTTCCGGTTCCACCATCATGGCAAAGGTGTCCTAGTTGGAGGAATAGGCCTTGGAGGAATAGGCCTTGGCGCACTTTCCTGATTTTTCAACTCTTCTACCTCCTTCCTCAGACGCTCAGCCTCCTAGTTGCTTTCATCCGCAGCCTGAAGAGCTGCGTTCAGCCTAAAGAGCTGCGTTCAAGGCATCCTGTTTCCTACCTACTAGCTTAGCCCTTAGCTGGTCCAAGGCCTCGGCCGTTTCCTACCTACTAGCCGCAAGCATGATGGCCACATCCCTCTCCTTGGTAGGGGCCTCGTTCTCCAGTCTCTCCAGCCTAAGAGCATCGCCCATTTTGACGATGTCCTTATTTTACTGAGTAACTTTCTCGGACAGAGCATTCATCGCCGTTAGCCGTTGTTCTCGTCCTGCAGCTTATGGAGATCCGTCCAGGCCGCCTCGAGCTCGCGCCTCTGCCTCGGACACTAGTCCAGGAAGGCAAAGAGCCTAAGGAGAAGCTGCGTACGAACAGAAAGAATTAGTAAAGGAAAACGAAATAACAAAAAATTTGGTTAAGTAGATTGGTTAAAGTGCCAGAAGATTACCTCAACGCAGTTGTTGATCATTGAACCGAGGTGCCCATCATGGATACCCTGGTATTTGTCCTGAGTCTCGGGAGAGAAAGCATTTTGAATAGCGTCCCGGACAGTCTTGCGTTCGGCCCCAGTTTAGGAAGAACCAGGGGCACGAACGTCCAAATCCTCAAAAGTTTCTGCAAAATAAAAACAAGTTTTTGCTTTGAAATAAAGAAAAAATCAGAAGGGAAAAGGACGTAGAGGTACAAGTACCTTCTGAGAGATTTGCAAAGCACGGACTCCCCTCAAAAGGGGGCACCAGCTGGGCCTGCTCGGCCGCCTTGAGCGGGGAGGGATGCTCTTCTTTAGTTTGGGAACTAAGAGGCTTAGTTCCTAAAAACACAACATGCGGAGTTGAGTCATGGCCGACCATGTTTTCCAGGGTCGGCACATCCCCTCCGTCCTTGTGGACGAGTTCATTTTGGGCACCTCGGATGATGGTGGCTCCGAGGGCCTAGAGTCCTCACTAGGTGCCAGCTGGGGTTGTTCTCCTTTAGGTTACGCCAACGTAACCTGCGACCTAGCCCTGGCCGCCAGCGTCTGGGACACCGAAACCTTGCGAGCTTTTGACGACTCGTCATCCTTTGAAGCGAGCGCCAACTTCTTCCTCGCTGGTCTAGGGGTAGCTGACTGGAAAAACAAGAAAAAGGGTTCAGTTAGAAATCAGCGTTCGAGTTGCAATGAAGCAAAGAGCATTGAATTCAAGCTTAGTCGGCCAAAGGTACTCCACCCCTGTCCGAGTAGGGTTGTAGGTAAGAACCTACATTCCAATTTCACTCGGCTAGGAGTAATGTCCGAACCAAATAGCAATGCAATGCTACTCCAAGTAAGCAGGTCAGACTTTAAAAAAAAAAAAAAAAAAAAAAAAAAAAAAAAAAAAAAAGGCAAAGAGATAAGTTGTACCCCCTTTATTGCCTCATATTGAGCTCGCATGAGCTTTTAACGCTCCATGTTGAATTCGTTCGTGTCCATGTCTCCCCTCTGCACTGGATCGAGCTTGGTCGTGGCTTCCTCTGAAAATAACAAAGCATTGGGAGTTAGAAAAATTTTCAAACAAAGAAAAGGACAATGCGTACAGTGAAGGTCAACCTTGGGAATAATTCCTGAGTATGCCGAACGAGGACATGAAGATAGGATCCCTTAGCAAGATCACTAAGGGAATCCACCTTGGAATGACGGATACCCGGTGCCCCCCTCTAAATTCTCGCTTGACCTTGAAATAGTCAAGCTGATCAGCGTGGCTTGGGTGAACAGGGGGCGAGTCGGCCGGAGATCCCCTCGTCCAAGTTGGAGGGGAGAGGAGTTAAATTTTTTCATCTTCTTGTTGAACTCCCGGTCCCCTGTTTGGACGAGGTAGAACCTCTACTTCATGCCGTGCCACTTGGATGGCTTCAGAATAAACCTCCAGTCCGAGGACGCTTCCATCTTCATCATATTTTTCATGGCGCAGTGATAAGTGGCATTTATGCCACTATTTAGATCCTCTAATCGCGGTATTTTTCTACGTTTGTCCCTTGTTTGTACCCCTTTTGCTCCGTTTCTCTCTTTATTATGTTGTTGTGCTTTTCCTCGTGTTTTATAGGCTTTTGGAGTTGATTTTGAGAGAATGAAGAGCTTGGAGAATTGGAGTTCATTTGAAGAGCTACAAAGGAAGTTAAGGAGCAAGCAATCAAGGCCATGCGGACAGCGCGGGTCGCGCTTTCAGAATGGCGCGGGCGCGCCAAACCAAGCGCGGGCGTGCCTAACATTGGGGTTGAAAATATTGAAGGAGGAAGAATGTAGGCGCGATTTGGGCGCGGCTTAGGCGCGGGCGCGCCTAAGATAGGCGCGGGCGCTCCTAAGATAGGCGCGAGCGCTCAAGGGCCTGAACTCCGAAACTAACCTTTGTTCACTCTTTTAGCCATAAAGTTTTATCTACAAATTGGATTGAGGTGATTCAAATTGCATTGAAAACTAGACTTGAAGTTCTTTCCAAAGGTAGGTCGCACGCCCCCAGAATCCTCCTAGAACAGAAGTTATTGCCGTTTGAAAAAGAATGTTGTTGTCAGGCCAATCCCAGTGCGCGGCCGCGCAGGCCTCTATCGCGGGCGCGCACGAGCAGCTACGGGTCTTTTAAATGCTTCTTCCTCTCCTCTTTTTGGCCAAGTTTTGATGTTGGGTTTCTTTGGGGGTTTTCTCTCTCCTCTTTGAGGGGTTAAACCCTAACATCTCTCCATCAATCTTCACATAAATTAGGCTTAGATTTAGATTTAATCTTTGTTTTTATACTTTGTAATGTAGATTAAGAGTAATTTAGGGTATTTTAGAGAGAGAAAGTGAAGAGCTTCAATGGTGGATTGAAGAAGATGAAGATGCAAAGTGACATTGTTTTGGATTCCTTTTTAATACTTCAATGAGCATTCTAAACTCTATCTCATTTATTGTTCTTTCTTAATTTCTTGCTTGATTAGAGTAGTTGTTTAGTTTAATTGCTTCTCTTTGTTCTTCTTGTTGGGTTTTGTGTTAGTTGTTCATGATTAGTGAGTAATTCCCTTTACTAAGGGATTGGTGATAGCATGTGGTGAATCTTGAATGTATTAGGCTAGACAAATGCTGGTTATATGTGATTAAATATACCTTGTAACCATGTTTTACTAATTACTCCATGTGAATGGCCAATCATGTGTTGTAATTGGGTGGATTGAACTAAGTTATGACGATAGTGTAACTTAGGGGTATCCATTAGGTGATCGATTCTATGCAAAAACCTTAACTTTCGCAGCTTATGACGATAGTATGAGCATGTGTTAAGTTGGGAAAGCCTTTGACCCCGATAGGTGGTTAGATGGTATTGTTGGTATTGCCTTATATGAGATATTTGGTTTGCATGTAAACTCATTTCCATTGCCTAACTTTATTGAAGATCATTGTCATGTTTGACCCTCTCCCTTGGTGTTAGTTTAACTTAATATAAATCTCATTTTTGTTTATTGTTCTATCCATCCTATCTCTTTGACCTAGCTTAATTGGTGGTGGTGTTGATAGTGTTTATGTCGTCTCCGTGGTTCGACCCTCTACTTACCACTAAACTTGTTTAGTGTAGGTGTAGGTTTATAAATATTGTTTGGTTGAGGGTAGTTAGTCCAACGACCTAATTATCCTTCACCAAAATGGCGCCGTTGCCGGGGACGGCTTCCATTATTGTTGTATTACCTTATTAAGTCTAGGTCTTTGCGGATATTTTCTTTTCTTTTTGTTTATTTTTTGTTTAAAAAAAAAGAAAAAAAAGGGAAATTCCAAAAATATTTGAGCTTTCTTATTTGGTTGCTATTTGTTTTGACTCATTGAGTCATGGATCAATTTGTCCAAAATGAAATGTCATGTCCTTCTTTGCCTCAATTTGAATATGAGCCCTTTTGGGTATACTTTAATAGGTTTGAAGACTTCTCTAATTACCTTGGTTGTACTTTAAGGGAGTCTTGTGAGATAATTGATTGGGGTTTGAATGAGTACACTAGGGGGGTGGTTGAAAACAAATTTAATGGTGAATTTCGAGCCACATCTTCGGATGAGGCTTGGGATTTCTATTTGTGGTTTGCTCGGGATAGCAATGAGCAAGATAGTTATGATAATTGTCATGATTTTTCTAACTCTTGCATAAACTCTAATGATGATTCTTATGTTCCCCATGATGATCCCTTGATGAATGATGGTAACCCTTCCCTTTTGTATGCTAATTGTGATGAGATGAATCCCAATGTTGATAATGTTCATGATATTTTTCAATGTTCATCAATTATGTGCATGAATTCCAATGATGCTTCACACACCCCAAATTCTCAAATGCATAATTCTTCATCTTCCTTTCCTTTTTCATACACGATTCCTAATGAGTTCCCCTATGTGTCTAATGAGCCTTTTTGTGAGGGTAATTCAGTGGGGAGATCGAAGGAAGAAGAGTGTATGGAGATGCTTAAGGAGTTTATGAGAAAACAAGATGAAGAGAGGAATGAAAGGGAAGCTTGGATTAAAATGATGGAAAGTAAAATTTCCCAACTAGCCTCATCCCAAGAGGATGCCTTTCCTTCTTCTCCCTCCTCCCATTTGAGTGAGCCTAAGGGTAATCAAGAGAGTGAGACAACTCATTTGGAATTTGAGAATGTGATTGAGGATGATGATTTTGAAAGTGATGGAGGGAGTATGGATGGTGAGATTTTTCATGACTTCGTGAATACCAACCCCTCCACCCAATTTGAGCCTCAAAACTCTTCGCAACCCATTGACGATACAAAATTGATGCAATTAAACATTGATTTGAGGTTGCTTAGAGAAAAGTTTGGTTTAGGTGATGATGAGATACCAATGTTCATTCATGGTGACTTGGGGAATGTTAAAAATGATGATCATGCTCTTGTTGAGAGTGAAATATCCCAATTGGTGATTGAGAATACATCGAAAATCTTTGAGGGTATTGAAGATGAGTTGGAAGAGAAAGCTTGTGATTCAATGCTAGGTGGTGTAATTGAGGTGGTGAGTGCGATCCCAATTCAAACCCCTTCAACTTACATCCCTTTTTCAAGGAAGTTTAGCAATATTCCTTCTTTTCCCATCTCACTACCATATTTTCTCAAAAATAAACCAATTGAGGAGCCCCTTGCCTCTCTATACCACCATGGCCTTACTTTTGATTTCAATGATGAGCTTTCACCTTCCAAAATGCAACTAAATGAGTTTGTTCCCTCTTTTTCTTTTTCTTATTTTAATTTTTCTTTTGATTTTTCTTTTGATTCTTTTTATTTTTCTTTTCCCCCTCCCCTCAAGCATAGAGTTTCTTTCAACTTTGTGCTTGCTTGTCATATGAGCATCACTTATGCTCTTTTTCATGAAATATTTTCCGATGCATATGACAAGCTTTTGCGTTCTTTGTCCGGTTATTTACTAATAAGGTCAATATTGGACCTTAAACAAGACTTTCTCGGGAAGTAACCCGTGTTTTTATTGCTTTTACTTTTCCTTATTTCTTTTAATTTTGTTTTCCTCTTGTTTCTCTTTGTATATAGTTACTTGATGTCTATACTTTTGCTCATGACCTTGGATCGGGAACCATAAGAAGAAACAAACCAAGGAATGCTTGTGATTGGAAGTTGAAGCACCAAAGAAGAGTAATTAGATGGAAATGATGAAAATGAGTTCATTTGCGGGTTTCACACCCACCTATCATTTGGTTCACTCTTTCCATTTTCTTTTTTTTTTTATTGCTTTACCTTCTTATTTGCATGTGGTTTGAAAGATACATGTTTGTGGTTTTGTTGTTTCCTTCTTCCCTTTCTTGGTCTCTTGATTGCTTGATTTACCCCCTCCATACATACCAAGGTTTATTTTTGACTTTGGTTATTCTATATTTGGATGGCCATGAGCGCCTTATTGATTTGACTTTTGGTATACATGGATTTGTTGATCATGCTCTCATCTTGCGCAACTGTATAAACATTCTCAAGTTGTTCTTGTCTTGTGAATATTTGCTTGTATGGAGTCTTTTCCTTTAAAAACAAGGCAAGTTTTCGTATGTGTTTTATTCATTCTTGTTTTGGACTTAATGTTTTGAGCTTGTGTCCTTGAAGGCTTTCCTTCCTAATTGGTAATGGTATGCACGGTTTGAGAGTGTTTTGGGTTGAGTTAAACATATTTTAATGCTAAGGTAGCGGTTTTAAGAACTTTGGGATACTTGTAGCCTTAATCCATGGTTGTGGTAAGACGGTGTCGCTCTCCATAGTGGATATGAACCCCTTAGGTCGGTAATTGCTATACAAATTCCGTGTGAGGTTTATTTGTTCTAGCCTTCATCAACTTTGTTGAGTGGCATTTTTGGATCCTTGGTTATGCATTTTTCAATCCAGAGTTTGACTTCTATCTACCCGAGATCGTGACCGAACCCTTTAAGGGAGGAAATAGGCATTTTTCATTTTCTTATCCTTCTTTTTGTTTTGTTACAAAATTGGATTTCTTTTAAATTTGCCCCTCTTTCTAACCCTTTGAGCCTATTTCCCTTTCTTGATTTTGAGCCACATTACAAACCGAATGACCTTTTGTTCCCCTAAACCTTTTGTTTATGTGAAGCATGTTGGTTTGAGAATTGTTTTGTGTTGATTTTGAACGCAAATGAGAAAGTTGTAGTTCTTTGGTCAAGCAAGTGAGTAAACTGTGTTTCTATTCAGTGAAATAAGAGAAAATGCTTATGAAAAGCCGTCCTTACTCAAATAAGGTAAGGACCAAAAAAAAAAAAAAAAAAAAAAAAAAAAAAAAAACTTCATATCCCTCGTGTTTGAGCATTGAGGACAATGCTCCGTTCAAGTGTGGGGGAGTCCTGTTTCTTAGTCTTGTTAGTGTGTGTTTATTGAATAAGTGTGGGGGAATACCACCAAATTTTTAAATTTTTTAAAATTTTTCCCACCTTACACCCCAAGCATACCCCTACAACCAATAAAAGACCTTTAGACCCTATAGAGTTTAGTCTTTATCGATGGAGGAAGATAGTTGTCAAGCTTATAGAGAGAGAGTGCATAGCCAAGACGTCGGGATAACCTTCTCATCGTTTTCATTTCTTTATCTTTTTCCGGTTCCTTCGAGGAACCATGAGAAGCCCACCTAATGGTTGACTTGAAGCTAGTGGAGAGAACGCGGCTAGCTAGTTTGGGATGAAAGGTGAATGGTACGGCTCTTAGTTCTCTATGCTTAGCTTAGTCTATGTTTCTTTCAACCCTAAACATCTTGGAACGTGCATACCCTTATTTGTTTAGAAAGTTGTGCATTCATTGGTGCTTGTTTCGTTCCAAAAAGTCCACCAAGAACGTCTTGTTTTTGTGTTTATTTTATTTGTCTATGCATTGCCTTGTTTGTGTTGCTTTATGTGTAGAGTTATGGGTTAAACTCTTTGGAAACCCTTACGAGAGCACACTCGTCCTCAAAGGCGACTTTGAGGTTTAAATGGCTTGTTGTTTACGCTAAAAACAACCGTGATTCCTACGAAAGTGAGTTAGTGTATATTCTTTTTCACCCCTCTCCTTTTAGTGTTATTAGATCCTTTTTCTTTCTTTTTGTTTCTGCTTTTGTTCTTGCTTGAGGACAAGCAAGAGGCAAGTGTGGGGAAATTTGATAAGTGGCATTTATGCCACTATTTAGATCCTCTAATCGCGGTATTTTTCTACGTTTGTCCCTTGTTTGTACCCCTTTTGCTCCGTTTCTCTCTTTATTATGTTTTTGTGCTTTTCCTCGTGTTTTATAGGCTTTTGGAGTTGATTTTGAGAGAATGAAGAGCTTGGAGAATTGGAGTTCATTTGAAGAGCTACAAAGGAAGTTAAGGAGCAAGCAATCAAGGCCATGCGGACAGCGCGGGTCGCGCTTTCAGAATGGCGCGGGCGCACCAAACCAAGCGCGGGCGTGCCTAACATTGGGGTTGAAAATATTGAAGGAGGCAGAATGTAGGCGCGATTTGGGCGCGGCTTAGGCGCGGGCGCGCCTAAGATAGGCGCGGGCGCTCCTAAGATAGGCGCGGGCGCTCAAGGGCCTGAACTCCGAAACTAACCTTTGTTCACTCTTTTAGCCATAACTTTTATCTACAAATTGGATTGAGGTGATTCAAATTGCATTGAAAACTAGACTTGAAGTTCTTTCCAAAGGTAGGTCGCACGCCCCCAGAATCCTCCTAGAACAGAAGTTATTGCCGTTTGAAAAAGAATGTTGCTGTCAGGCCAATCCCAGTGCGCGGCCGCGCAGGCCTCTATCGCGGGCGCGCACGAGCAGCTACGGGTCTTTTAAATGCTTCTTCCTCTCCTCTTTTTGGCCAAGTTTTGATGTTGGGTTTCTTTGGGGGTTTTCTCTCTCCTCTTTGAGGGGTTAAACCCTAACATCTCTCCATCAATCTTCACATAAATTAGGCTTAGATTTAGATTTAATCTTTGTTTTTATACTTTGTAATGTAGATTAAGAGTAATTTAGGGTATTTTAGAGAGAGAAAGTGAAGAGCTTCAATGGTGGATTGAAGAAGATGAAGATGCAAAGTGACATTGTTTTGGATTCCTTTTTAATACTTCAATGAGCATTCTAAACTCTATCTCATTTATTGTTCTTTCTTAATTTCTTGCTTGATTAGAGTAGTTGTTTAGTTTAATTGCTTCTCTTTGTTCTTCTTGTTGGGTTTTGTGTTAGTTGTTCATGATTAGTGAGTAATTCCCTTTACTAAGGGATTGGTGATAGCATGTGGTGAATCTTGAATGTATTAGGCTAGACAAATGCTGGTTATATGTGATTAAATATACCTTGTAACCATGTTTTACTAATTACTCCATGTGAATGGCCAATCATGTGTTGTAATTGGGTGGATTGAACTAAGTTATGACGATAGTGTAACTTAGGGGTATCCATTAGGTGATCGATTCTATGCAAAAACCTTAACTTTCGCAGCTTATGACGATAGTATGAGCATGTGTTAAGTTGGGAAAGCCTTTGACCCCGATAGGTGGTTAGATGGTATTGTTGGTATTGCCTTATATGAGATATTTGGTTTGCATGTAAACTCATTTCCATTGCCTAACTTTATTGAAGATCATTGTCATGTTTGACCCTCTCCCTTGGTGTTAGTTTAACTTAATATAAATCTCATTTTTGTTTATTGTTCTATCCATCCTATCTCTTTGACCTAGCTTAATTGGTGGTGGTGTTGATAGTGTTTATGTCGTCTCCGTGGTTCGACCCTCTACTTACCACTAAACTTGTTTAGTGTAGGTGTAGGTTTATAAATATTGTTTGGTTGAGGGTAGTTAGTCCAACGACCTAATTATCCTTCACCACGCAGAAGACGGGAAAGTTGGGGGTGAAGCCCATCTGAAAACAAGTCACCAAGTAACCAAAAATGTTGACCCAGCTGTTCGGCGACAACTTGATCAAAGCTATCTGATATTCGTCCAGCAGCTCCTTGAAAAATGGGTGAAGAGGAAATTGAAGGCCGACCTCAAAGGCCTCCCTATATACATTGAAGCCCTGGCGGATCCTCCGAGGCGGCGACCGAGCCGAATGATCGAGGAGGCGTTATTGTATAACCTTCTCCCTGATCTGTGCCATTTATGGCACCTTTAGGCTATGTTTTCTTTATATTTCTATGCTCGTTTTTAGTCGTTTATGTCGTGCTTTTAGGGAATAATTCTTGATTTGCGTGTTTGTGTGTTAGTTTAGAGAAATGTGTGCTTTTAATGGTTTTCTTATTATTTTATTCATTTCTCGGCTATTTCCCTCACTTCTTCGTTTGTTTGACTTGTTTTGTAGGTGTGTCGAGCTTCCCGGGATTTAATAATCAAGGAGGGAGCTCAAGTGCATTCAAGGAATTTAACAGAGAAAAGTTAGGGAAGCCAAGCACGCAAGTCAAGCCAATCAAAGAAATAAAGGAAAATGAAGGCTTGTGCATTGTTTTTACCATATCTCGAGTTCTACAGATCAGATTGAGGCGATTCAAGTTGGGTTGGAAATTAGACTTAAAGAGATTTCCAATGATTGGTTGCACGCCTTCATAAAATTCTTAGATCGTGAGTTACAACCTTCCAAATTTGGCCCTGCAAATCTGCCGCAACCTATTTCTGCCGATTTTGGGCAGTAACTCTCTGCGGGCTGGCGGCGGGCTCCCCTCGAGCGCGGGCCTTGGCCCCCCGGGCGCGGGCTTTGGACGCAGGCGCGGCTTCCAGGTTTTCCGCGGGCGCGACCGATTTCTCTGAGGGCGCGGGCTTCTAGGTCTTTTACGATTTTAAGCTTCTTTTCTCCTTTTGTCTATAGATTGTTTTTTGGGGTTTTTATTATCATTCGTTCATGTAATTCTTAGTTTTGAGAATAGTTTCTCTCTTAGGTTGAGAGCTTGTCTCTCTAGTTTAGGCTAGATTAGGAATAGTTTTAGAGAGTGGTGATTGAGAGATTGAAGATACAAGGGTGACAATTGTGTTCAAGATCTTGTCTATTATCAATGACCATTCTTAACTCTATCTCACCTTATTGCTTTGTTTAATTTCATGTTTGTTTGGTTTAATTTTTATGTTTGATGCTTGATTAGTGTAATTGTTCTTGACATTTTTTTACTCTTGATTTCCATAGTTGTTAGTTGATAGATGATGATTCTTGAATAGTTGTTTGGCTAGGAATTGGGTGAAACATGTATGATTGATTAATTGTGATTAATTTGGGAATTGTGTTAATTAATTGTTGAGATTAAAGTGATTAGTGATGGTTTGCATGTGTGTAATTCAATTAGGCCTTGAGAATTATGCTAGATTGCATTGTAATTGCTAATGACACGAACAATTGATTTAGTAATTGCAATTATCGATTGGTTTTGATTGTGATTCTCTTAGTTTTTTATTCATAGTGAACCCTAGCTTAACATCTAGCAGATAGCTTTTTGATTCCAATTGATTGCTCTTATCATTAGTCTTCACAACTTTTGATTGACTTGATCTTTCCAAGTTGTTGCAATTTCCATGATTACTTGTTGATCCCCATTCTTAGTGTTTTATTTCTTTGGTTACTTGTTTTGTTAGTTGTTAGTATTCTCCCTTTACCCTTTGATTTCTACCTAGCTTAGGCGCATAATTGAAAGTGCTTGAACATTACCGTTCCTTTGGGTTCGACCCTTGACTTTCCTCTATACTCGTATTTAGGTTTGTTAAGTGTTTATAAATTTAGTTTGACCGAGGGAAGATTAGATAACGACCTAGTTTTCCCCTCGTCACTCCCAGCATGAGGAATTCTTCCTATTCCTCAAACCTATTATTGAGGTACGCCAAGGCGACGTCCCCGATTATGCAGCCGTAGGGGCTGTTGAAATCATTCTCTTCTTCTTCTACCTCATCGATAACATTTTCAGCATACTTCCAAATGGAACGGGGCTGGGGAGGAGTCAGTGGGTTCGACAATTACTAAGCTGAAACTAGGTCTGGCCGAACCTAGAGCTTGAGAGAAGGGGGAGCAAGAGTTCTCCCGGCCTCAGTAGAAGGGCCTGGTTTATTTTAACATAGTGCCTGAGCAGCTACCGAAGAATGTGGTCGATTTTGGCCAAATAGAATACGGTGGTGGTGCAATGACTGCTCGGGCTGATCTTGTTCAGATCGACCTACGACCGTCCTAGGAGGAGAATGGGGCAAAGAAGACGGTAACTCGTCCGCTCCAAGGATTGAGTTATCAAATAGAGCATGATTTACACTCGGACCCGTCCCAGAAGTGGAGGTGCCTAATTAATTCTGGCGCTCTTCAAAAGAGGTGATCACCTCGACCACCGAGCACACACTACCGTCAATAGTAGTGGTGGAATCTATGTTTGTGTTTGATGGGTTGGTCCCCACGTCCAAGTTTTTCAGATCATAGGAGGCCAGAGGTTAAACAAGAGTGCCGTCAGGATTTCTGGTGGCATAGAGATCGTGCATTTGCCTCGTACGCGCCATGTTCGGTTGCAACGAAATAGAATAATAGGTGGGGGTGAGTTGGTACGCACTAGAAATGGACCCACTCCATAAAGACAAAGACTCGTCCCCGTTAACTTTAGATTCCTAAGTCCCATGCAATAGACGACCTCATGAGGAGAAACGGACGAGGCCGAGTGTTGATCAAGGATGTTTGAAAAATAAAGCAAAAATTGAAAAGAAAATTAAAGAAAAGGAGAGTATTTGGTTACCTTCGTCCGAGCAAAAAGTTTAAAAACCTGAAGAAGTGCTTGGGAGATCTTAGTTGAAGAAAGGCCGGAAAACTCAAGATCTTGGACGGAAAACTTTACTATGTGGCGGAGCTCTCGAAGAATCCAGGAAGAAATAACTTTGATTTTGGGTGATTTTGTCCCTCGGAAGAGTTACGTCACGAAGTCAGATCCGGCTGAGTTTTACCTGCAAAACAACGGAGACTCCGGGTGGTTGGAGCTCCGCCTCCGACGATCAACTTAGTAACATGAAAAAGAGTAAAGAATGCAGAAATTTAGGTGGGGATCTGCTTGGATTCCAAGCTCATGTGTTTCTCTGATGTGAGAGAATGTAGGTGTAATAAATGATTGAATGTGTCCCCAAAATGGGGAAATATCTCCTTATTTATAGGATCGTTGGAGAATGTGCCCCCATCTAGGTCACTTGACCTACATTTTAGTGGGCTACGCCGTTTTACGGCGCTTCTTGGGATTTGGGCCCTTGAAGGCCGCCATTTCAGAGATGTATCCAAGGGGGCCATGTGTCAAGAGGATATTAAGCCACGTGGGCCATCCTGAACTCGACACGTGGCCTCCTCTCATTGGTCCACGCGTCTAGGGTATTTTTACCCTAATCATTTGCCCCTCACAGGGCTCACGTGCATATCACGTTAGGCTTGTGACACGTGTCCACCTTTCAAAGGTGAACGGTAACGGGTAGTAAAATTTGAATTTCAAATCAAAATTTCCCCCCTGCTTTCACCTTCTATAAATAGAAGTTTACCCCCCCTTTCTCTCACCTTACGTTCATTTGACTTTTTAGAGAGAGAAAGAGAGAGATTTTTAGAGAGAGATTCTCTGCCTCCGTCTGCATCACAACAAGTTCAAGTTTCCGTGTGCTAGCAGTTCAACACCCGGTTTTACCGGCTGTAGCGGTTTACAGATTTTTCAGAGTAAAAAGTAAGGTAACCGCCTGTTCCATTTTAGCTTTTCTCTTTTTCAAATTGTTTACAATTCTTTCTCCGCCTGTATACATAGTCTTAGAAAATAAAAATGGGTTCTCCATCCACTCACTCGGCACTGCCTAGGACACTCAACCGGTCCCCCGGAATGTCTGAGTCTAGAATAGGGGGTGCCTTTTCTGGACTGTCAGAACCAATGTGCTCATCTCCGAATTCCTCGCTCTCTGTGTCTGTGTAGGACACAATGGCCAGAGTTAAACAGACGGCCAGAAAATCTAGGAGCCGGCGCACTATAGAAGTGCCAGCCGATGAGGTTGTCCCAGACGGGGAACAAAGGGATTTGGAGGAGAGTGGTTCTGATGAAGAGGCTCCCTCTACTTCCGGGAGCTCGGGAGTACGAGAGGTAGATGGCGAGGGAGCCGCCTCCTCTGATGAAGCCGACGGTGTTGAGGCAGGCGAAGGGTCAAGGGCCAAATCTTCAGGCTCTGACCAAGATAATTTTGCGGCTGAATACCAGCAGCCGCCTAAAGTTGCTGACCACCCTAACCCAAAAAGGACTAGAATGCTGCCGGGTGACATTGGCCTACTGAGATGCGGCTCCAGGGCCTTTAAAGAGAAGCACCCCTTTGGGAAGAGGTGTGATATCATCGTTTCGCCTGCTGACGCAGTAATGACATTGATAATGCAGACCATTATTTTGTCTGCTACGAGGCGGTAATAGAAGCCGGCCTCCGGTTCCTCCTCCATCCTGGGATTAGGAAAACCCTAAAGGGGTACGATGTAGGAGTTTGGCAGCTCACCCCCAATTCGTGGGTGAACATTCTAAGTTACATCGCCGCCTGCGAGTTCCAAAATATAAATCCAAGCTTCTCCGCCTTCGCTCACATGCATTATTTGAGCAAGGCCCCAGGCAGCCATGTGGCATGGTATACTCTGAGTACCTTGCCCCAATACTTGATGACTTTGGACAAAGTGTCCAAATTGTCCGGGTGGAATTACAAATTCTACTTGATTTCTTCCCCCACCCTGAGACACAACCGGACTCTCCGCCGGTACAACATAGAGCCGGCTCTTCTGGGAAGAAAATTCCCTCTCTCGGAGCTATCGACTAGGGCCCGGGGGAAAATAATAGAGCCGGGTTTCTTTGAGACCACAACTGAGCCCATGGGGGATGGGACTCACGTTATAGTTCCTAAGAACTGGATCTCCTATCCAGACTATTTCAAGGATGAATGCTACTTGTCCGCCTGCGGGCTGAGCACCATGTTTCCCAAGGGTAGATTACCTCACATCCGGAGTATTTGTTATTTTTACTTTTATTACAAACTTGCCGCAATTTCTTCTAACCTTGGATTTTGTTCATGCAGCCGACGCCTTGAAGTTGGTCGACCCGGCAAAGACACTGGCTAAGTCAACGGCGCTGCTTCGCAAAGAGGCTGACATAGCCAAGAAAGCATCCGTCGATGCAAAAGAAGCTAAGAAAGGCGGGGTAAGACCGCCTGACTTTATATGTGTATATATGCATTTTTTTAAAAAAAAAACTAAGGAAATTTGCCGATTGAGTATACAGACCCTTGTTCATTTATCAGGAATCTGCAAAGCGAGTGCCACGATCCTTCTCCAAGCTTCTCAAAAGGCAAGGAGAAGATATGGAGAAAGCTCTGGCTGCGAAGGCCGCCATGAAGGATCCCCCTCCCCGGACAAACTCTGCTGCCAAATCCGATTGTCCAACGACCGGAGGAAAATCTCCTTCTGTTATGAAAATTCTGAGCGAAAGCTCGGAACGCTCGCAACAGAAAGCACCGGATGTCTCTACGACATCAAAGGGTGGCGAGCCACCTAATGTTGCAGACGGTGCGGCAATAACCGGAGGGGGAGCAGTCGCCTAAGCCCCATCCGGATACACAAGGTAAGGGAAGGATTGGAATACCTTGGCCACTTGACTTCATGAGAGTTAAGACTAAGGTTGATCCCTCTGGGGATTCAGTCAGCAGCCGGAAACGAATGAATGCCAACTATGCTGCCTCTTTCTCACAGAGTACTACTTTTGATGCAGATCTGACATCCGACGAGCCGGATCTTGTGGCCTTCGCAAAACGGATGGTGAGGACCCTGACCCGGTCAGAGAAGAACTCCATACCTGATCTGCAGGTGGTGGACTTCGACCGGATAATGGGCCAACTGGCTGAGGTAAGGAATTCCACAACCTTGATATCTTTTACCTTTAATTCTACTAAGTAACTCATAATCCGGCTGCTCTCTTTCTCAGGTAATGCTGAGTTACCTTTAATTCTACTAAGTAACTCATAATCCGGCTGCTCTCTTTCTCAAGTAATGCTGAGGGTGGACGGGCTCCGTTACCCCTTCAGGCGGAAGCAGGAAGAGGTAAATGATGCCAAACGGAGGGCCCTTGAAAACCTTAACTCTGCTGAATATGCTAAGTATATGTGTGATTTAAAGATTAAAGAAGTAGGGTTGAAATAGGAGGAGCTGATCCGGAGCATGACGACTGCGAACGATGAAGCCAACAGCCGGGCTGATGACCTTGAGAAAAAACTAAAGGAGGCCAAATTTGAGCTCAAGGCATTGGAGGACGCTGATCAAGAAAACACTAAGCTCCGAGCAGAAGTTTCCCGCCTAGGGATTAAGCTTGTCACTCTGCGGAATAAGCAGTCGGATGAGCTCGCCCAAGAGCAAAAACGGCTGATGGAGGAGAATGAGCATGACAATCTGGCTCGGCTGAAGATCACTTGGAGCCTCCTCTACCCAGATATAGACTTTCAGGTCTATAAGCTAAGGTATGATTATGCCACTGAGGTGTATAATGCCCAAGTACTAGGTGAGGCTCCTCCGCCTCGTTTCAAAGATTGGGCTGCTGAGCAGGGATATGAAGTCTCTGACAACGAGGAACCGGCGATGGATGATCAGGATGAAGGCCAAACCAACTACAATCAGCAGGAGCAGCAGCATCCACCTCAGCCTTTGGCGTGCCTCCCACTTTCTGCGGCAGTATGCCATTATGTTTCTTAACCGGCTTGTATGCCGTGTATTGTTGTATATTTACCAACCATGGGGTTGGGTTAACAATTAATTTTTAGTTTCTTCATCGGATGTGATTCTGGTTAACACCTGTTCTGGCCTTTGTGCCATTTGGATATTTATGCAGTATCCCGACTCAGTCGGTGTTTATATATGTTTGAATTTTTCAATTTAAATTTTGCGTATGTTTGCAATTCTTTAATATTTTTCCTAACTTAAAAAAGCATGCAGAAATTTGCAATCCGGGTGCTCTTGCCCCTGGGCGGCTGTGTGGTTGGTTTTGTTATAAATTGATTGATTGGCTTGAAAACACTTGATACTAGGAGAAGTATGGAGTGTTTTTAGGCAATCAATCACAATGGTGATTGCCCCAAACCAAGTGCACAGCCAGCCATTAGAGCGGGTGCTTTGAGCTTCTTACCTAGGCGTTTATATTCCGTTTGGGTTTATTACATATCCATTACACAAAATCTTTTGCCCCAATTGGGAGAGAAAGTGCAACTTTGGAATAAATAACCTAATTGAGAACTTCAGCCGGATACCGACTGATGCCTCAGGGCATCCAGTATTCGATAACTTAATCGATCTTTATAGATTATTCTGGTCAGACGGCTATGAGTTGACCAATTTGGTCGTTCAATTTTTGTCGTTTGCGTAGGTACGTAGAACCGACGAATAGTCTGTTCTCTGTGACGATTTCACCCGGAGGGGTGTCGCCGGACGCCTTTGTCCATGTTGGGACAAGCGATTTTATAACATAAGCAACCATCTGACCATTTTGGCCTTTTGGTCTTGTTTGAGACCGGTTGTATAGCCACTAAGCGTTTTTGTGCCTAGTTTTTAATCGGACCATTGGCCAAGCGTTATTACAAAAGTGAATTTACACTAAGTGTCAAACTTATTTAGTTAAAGAAATAGTCCATCTGAGCCTTATCCAGATGGAAAAGCAATTATTGAATTACACTAAGTATCAAACTTAGTTAGTTAAACAAAGAGTCCGTCTGGGTATTACCCAGGCGGACAGGCAATTATTAAATTATACCAAGTGTTAAACTTAGTTAGATAAACAAAGGATCCGTCTGAGTATTACCCAGGCGGTCAAACAATTATAACCTTTACTAAGTATCTAACTTAGTTAGTTAAATGAAGAATCCGTCTGAGTATTACCCAGGAGGATAATCAAAACAACAAAACAATTTTGCAAACAAAGTCTAGATTCTCATTAATTGACTCACTGTTTACAAAAAATTTACATTCTCAGAAGTAGTACTTTTTTAGGTTATCTACATTCCAAGTTCTAGGCAGGCGGCGGCCGTTAGGGGTTTCCAGACGGTAGGTGCCATCCCTGACTTCTTCATAAATCCGGTAGGGGCCTTCCCCATTAGGGATTAGCTTTCCAGCCTCATTGGCCCTACCGGTTGCCTCCATTTTTCGTAGCACAAAGTCTTCCACTTTCAAAGGGCGCTTGTGCACTTTCTTTTTGTAGGCTCTGGTCATTCTCAAACGGTATATCTCATGTCGTAAGGCAGCGTTGCCCCTGCGTTCCGGAAGGGAGTCCAATGCTAGCCGCATGGCCTCCCAATTTGCCTCTTCATTATAGAGCATGACTCTGAGAGTCGGCTCGTAGTGTTCAATGGGCAAGACGGCTTTAGCACCATTTACCATGAGATATGGGGTTTCACCGGTTGCCCCTTTGGCACTAGTCCGTATGGCCCATAGGACATGAATTAGCTCTTCTGCCCATAAGCCACCGGCTCTTTCGATTTTCTTTTTTAATCCGTCTGAGATGAGTTTGTTGAAGGCTTCAACTTGGTCGTTTGCTTGGGGTCGGCCGACTGATGCAAAACAATGTGAGATGCCCTGAACTGAGGGCCATTATCAAAGACCATAGACATAGGTACCGCAAACCAGGTGATGATGTTCTTCCAAATGAAAGAGATGACATCCTTTGTCTTGATATTCTTGACCGACTCAGCTTCTACCCATTTGGTGAAATAATCCACAGCCACCAAAGTGTAGCGCTTTTTGCCTTGAGCAGGCGTATAACGACCCAAGATATCCATGCCCCAATAAGCAAACGGGACTGGGTTGTGGATTTCCGTCAGGTCAGTAGCCGGGCGGTGAATAAGCTTGCCAAACCTCTGGCATTTGTCACATCTCTTCACCAACTCTTTAGCGTTTGCTTCAAGAGTAGGCCAAAAGTAATGCCGCCTGGCTCTGACGGCTAGGGACCTGCCGCCTATATGAGAGGCACAGTACCTAGCATGCAGTTCTTTGAGAACTTCTTTCCCCTTCACTGGGGTAACATACTTCAATAGAGGTTTAAGAAAAACCCGCCTTCAAGAGCTCTCCGTTTCTTAACTCGAAGTTTGCTGCTCGTTTTTTCATGACGGCTGCCTCCTGTGGTGAATCAGGAAGTTTGCCATCTGCTAAATATGCCCGGATGCCATCCATCCAGGTAGATCTTCGGTCTAAGATTCCAATGGGCTCTTCATGTATGCTTCTCTTTTCAAGAACTTCCCAAAAGACCGACTGAGGCGTATCACAGCAGGCGGATGAAGCCAATTTGGATAACGCATCCGCCTTATTGTTATCCGACCTGGGCACTTGATTCAGACGGAATTCCTCAAGTGCCCAGCCTCTTCTTTGACTGCCTGAAGGTATTTGATCATAGCCGGATCAGTTGCCTCATATTTTCCCTCATACAAGCTAACGACCAACTGTGAATCAGAGTAGGCGTCAATTTTGGTTGCCCCTGCTGCCTTACACATGCGGATTCCGGCTGGCAGGGCTTCACACTCCGCCTCATTATTTGAGGCTTGAAATTTAAACCGCAGTGCATATTCAAATCAGTCCTCCTCAGGGGACTCATATAAAATTCCTGCACTGCAGCCGTTCTTCGTTGAGCTCCCGTCTACACACACTTTCCAAACCTGGTCAATGTTGTTCGGTTGCACCGGCCGTGTCATTTCAACAATGAAGTCGGCAAATGCCTGACCTTTCACTGCCTTTCTAGGTTCAAAAGTGATTTCAAGACTTTGCATTTCAATAGCCGATTTCAACATTCTGCCGGATAATTCCAAGGTAGACATTGGCCGCTTGAGGGGCTGGTCGGTGTAAATTGCCACCGGATGGGCCAGAAAATACGGCTTCTATTTCTTAAAGGCCATGTACAGAGTAAGGCCAAATTTTTCTACCATGGGGAACCGGAGCTCAGCATTTTTTAGAACATGGCAAATGAAATAGACCGGGAGCTGAACGCCGTCTCTCTCTGCAAGGAGAACGACACTGAGGGCATGATCTGAGACGGCTAGGTACATGTATAACACCTCTTTAGGTAGTGGACTAACAAGCCTTGGCAAAGAGTACAAGTGTTCATTCAGCCGTTGGAAGTCGCCTTAGCATCATCCCTTCATTCAAATCTGGTCTTCTTCCTGATTGCTTGGAAGAAGCAAAGGCATTAGTCACCTGACCGGCTGAGGAATCTCCCCAAGGCCGCCAGGCAACCGGTTAGTCTCTGTGCTTCCTTGACAGTGCGGGGTGACTTCATGTCAATTACTGCCTGTATCTTCTCGGGGTTAGCCTCTATCTCTCTTTGATCAATCAGGAATCCAAGAAACTTCCCAGACTCAACACCAAAGACGCATTTCTTAGGATTTAACATAAACTTATGTCTCCTGAGTGTGGTGAAGGTTTCTCGGAGATCAGCAAGCTGATCCGCCTGATGCTTGGATTTGACTATCATGTCATCAATGTACGCCTCCACATTCCTCCCAATTTGATTAATGAAGACCGTATTAATCATCCGTTGGAATGTAGCCGGCGCATTTTTCAAGCCAAACGACATCATAGTATAACAGAATAACCCTTGATACTACGAAGGTCGTCTTCTCTTGATCTTTCTTCCACAGGGGTATCTGATGGAAGTCGGAGTAGGCATCCATAAAACTCATCAAGGCATGCCCAAATGTCGAATCGACCAGACTGTCGATCTTAGGAAGCGGATAACTGTCCTTGGGACATGCCTTGTTGAGATCTTTGTAATCAACCAAAATACGCCAAGTACCATTCAGCTTTTTCACAAGCACAACATTCGCCACCTAGTCGGGGAAATTGCATGGCCGAATGAACCCAGCATCCAACAGCTTTTTTACCTCGGCAGCTGTCGCCTGACTTCTTTCCTCACCGTGATTTCTTTTCTTTTGCCGGATGGGCTTCTTTTTAGGATCCACGGCGAGTTTGTGGACAGCAAGATCCGGGCTGACGCCTGGCATCTCTTCAACTTCAAAGGCAAAAATGTCTTTGAATTCTTTCAACAGAAGGTGCAAATCTGCACCAAATTAAGCATAAGCAACCGTCCCAACCTTTATGGTACACTCTTGGTGGCTTTCGTCAAGAGGTATATCAATATGTTCTCTAGCCGGTTGAGGACGAAGCTCATCTGACCGTTCACCGGTCAATGATTGCTATTTTTTCTCTTTCTTCACCTCCACCAGCAGAGGTGCCTTTCTTTTCTTTCCGGCTGCTGGTGGGGCCACAGTATCTTTGACGGCTTAGAGATAGCACTCCCGGGCCGTCTTCTGATCCCAATTCAAGGAACCAACAGAGCCGTCATCCCTCTCATACTTGATGAGCATGAGGGAAGGGATGATTACAACCTTGTCTTTGTTGAGGGTTGGCCGGCCTAGAATAATGTTGTAGGCGATCAGCTCCTCAACGACAAAAAACTTAACGACCAGGTGTCGCCCTTTTCCTTTCTCACCCAGCCGAATTGGTAAATCAATCCTTCTGACTGGGTAAACCATTCCACCCCCAAAACCAATCAAGGGGTGGGTGACCGGATGCATGCTGCTGACATTGTATTTCAGCTTTTCCAGGCATCGGAGGCTTATGATGTCTGATGAGCTGCCGGTGTCAATAAGGATCCGTCCAACCAGTTGGTTGGCAACCTTACATTCAATGACGATCGGGTCATCATGCGGACGACAGACGCTGTCATTGTCTTTCTCAGTGATCAGGACGTCTGGGAAGGAGGAGCTAGCAGACGCCTGCTCATCATCATCTTTGTCCATCTTTCGAAGATGGCTCTTGGTGCCCCTGATGGTTGGGCCACCGCATGAGAACCCGTCTGCTATTGTGTAGACTGGCTCCTTGTTAGTGTCTAAACTACTAGCAGGCTGGGGTGTCTTAGACGACAGCCCAGGTTCTGTTGGGGTTTGGTGAGTCCGACTCACCGCAGAAACAACCCTGACCCGAGGAACCACTCGCAATAATTAAAATCATAAAGCATAAATAAATAATCACAAAGAAAAGATAACGAATCTTACCCTCGAAGCGAGCTTCGCCAAAAACCGGGGCTCTTACTTGAAAGCTACGAGCACGTCAAGCGCCGCGCCTCCGACGGTATCCACCCAAAAAAAGGCGAACACAACTTTAAGGTCTACTACCTAGGGGTCAGCGAGGTCCGACCAAAACCCGAGTGTTATATGAGTTTAAGAGTTTTCCCAAAATTATAGAATGCTCTTTTTAACTCCCACACAAGCAAAGAATTCTCAAGTCATGCCATGACTATTTATAAGGAAATATGCCTTGTGAATTTAACTCATCTTTCAATGTGGGACTTTTCACAAAAAGATCCCACATGGAAACATTGGTGAATTCAACCCTTAGTTAAATAAACAAAGGAATAAGTAACAAGTGTCACATGGTTAGGTGTGGACCACTTTCTCACTTGGTCCCCAAGGCATTTCACATGCAATGTGAACTAACCATGTGTCACCCAACCTTGAGCCCCAAGTTGGGTTCGGTTGGCCCATATTATTTTGGCCCGTGTCCATGACCCATCAACCCAGGCCCACGACCATTGCCACATGTTTCTCCACCGTGGCGTGCCGCCACCATGGCGCTGCCACGTGGCACACTTCCAACGTGGCGGCAGCCAACGTGGCGGCTGCCAACGTGGCGGCCACGTGTGCTGCCATGTGGCATGCTCCTATTGGGCATGCATTCCTAGCCTTTTGCGTGGCTAGGATTTGACTTGTTACTTGATGCATTTTCCCGTCTCGCCAAATCCTAAATTTTTGGCACGACATTTGAGATTCTTCGACGCTCGGTTTCGACGCTCCAAGCTCGAATTTCCGACGTCTAAATGTTTAACACTCGGGCGACGAATTAATTTCTTCCGAATTAATTCGTCGATTTGGTTCGTATATTTTGCTTGGGTGTGACCCGAAGGGTTCAGTCAAGATTAAGCTGTAATATTAATTATATTAATAAAACTGATCGGAAGTGGCCTCCACCCAGGTATTCTGATCACTTGACCTTACTGAATATATTAGCTTTCTAATAATTCTGAACCCGCTATCAGAATAATACACTTGTTCGAAGGACATTATTCCTTTCAATCTCCCACTTGTCCTTCCGGAGAGTGTGCATTGAGTGTATAGCCCTTATCCTATGTCTCTTTATGTCTCTTCATGAACTACAGAGTAAGATTACTAGTCATCTCTATTACATCCAGAATTGTTTCTCGAAATCCGAGTTTGACTGTTAATAAGCAGATGATTTCTAAAATCCATCTGAGCACGACCATGCATTTTTCAGTCTCGCTCTTTGAGAGGCCTTGTAAACAACAAGACATGTTCCGTATTGTTAGTAGGGGGGACATTTCCAGTCTTGTAATGTAGCTTCTCTTACTAAGAGGACTCACCCGCCCAATATCTGTCTTTATAATCCCCAGTTACGGCAGACGTTTGGCGGATACCAAAGCGGACCAGTACTCAAACAAGAGATCTCCCACTACTCATGGTCAAAGGAAAAGAGTTCCGATAGTAATAATGAGAAAATACTTATGACGATTTTTAAATCTCTTAAAGTATCCTCATAGGTCGATCCAGTATGGTTCTAAACCAATAGTTGTACAAATGATTTATATCCTCATAGCACAAGAAACGGTGCTATAAATCATACTACACACTAATCTCTGATGGTCATCAATCGTCCACAAAATATGACCTTGATTAGGGATAATTTTCGATTAAAATATTCAATGTTCACTTAATAGGTGTTTCTTTATCCAAGCCATTGACTTGATACCCTATTTTGAATATTTATTAAAATCGAATTGACTCATTATTTAATTCTAAACAACAATTAAATAGTTTTGTGGAATATTTAGAAATATTTTATTCCACTATGAAACTTCACAATGTTTCATCTTATGATATATGGTTTTTCCCAAATGTTTAAAGAGTAATACTCTTCATAAAACATTCATAGAAATCACACCCATATTTGATATGCTTGATTTCTTTCATGCAATTATGAATGTTGTCGTTCACTTATTGCAAAGGTTTAGTTAAAATTACTTTGCAAACCTTAGCATCTTCATTATATACCATTTCCATAATAAGATGTTAAAATTTTGAGAGTGTTAATGGATTACATGTGATTCAGGATTTATTTGTCCAAGCAATGGCTCCCACTCATTTTCATGATTTGAGACCTTCTACTTGACAACCTACAATCATTAATGTTCAACAACGAACCTTTCCATTTAACATCTATCTTATTATTGCCTTTAAGGCAACAATATTCTCAAGATATATTTTAGTAGACTCCCCGATGATGCCTTGCTTGGGTTTTACTCCAAGCGACTCACAACGATTTGGGATACCCTAATGACTTGTGATCATGGAAATTTTCCTTAAATTCCCGTACATTATACATGGATGCACATCCATGTTACCATTCTCAAGCCACGACACTTCTTTCCTCGTGCTTATAAATGGCTTCCTTGCTAAGGATCTAATCCTTGTTAAGGTTTGTTCTTGCAACATCAAAAATCAAATTATATTTGTTTCCATGCGTCAAGAACTCATCCAACTACTTATCTAAGTTCTTTGGATGTTCTTGACTATAATCTAATGATCTAATACTTAGATTAATGTCGATTGGTATTATATACGTACTTCACATGCTCTAAGCATTTAAGTCATCTAACGATTCCATATCATAGCTTTACATGATGGATTTAATTCTAGAATTATTCTTAATTTTATTCCATCCATGTAACATTTAGCTCATACAGTTACACTGAGTCTTGCCAAATTGTTCGCTATATGATGTGGTTGAAAGTCTCCTACTAGAGTCTTTCTCGTTTGACTTAGTACTTAGCCTAGCTTATACATAGGTCAAACATTTACTTAGCTTCATACATATGGGTCGAAAGCCTTTCAAAGTCCTTCATATTTAACATGGTAATTTCTTTTACTCATTTAAACATTTAATTAAGTCTATACCATAGAACTTAATTCCCAACATATACTAAGTATCGTCTTCAGCTCGGTCCATTGTCAAAAATACTTTCAAATCTAAACATTTAGCATTTGATGGTTGTTTCACAATAGAGTTCGTAAAATTCTTGTTGGACCATTACTTTTGCTCCCACTAAACTTCTTGTTCATCAGAATTTCTATGTTTCTCCATAAGTCAATCCTCTTATTAACTTTATGAGAAAACACGTTCCAATTCCTTCATGCAATGCTTCCTTTAATCTATGACGGATTCCATGTGCTTGCTTTCAAATCTAGCATTATTTCGATTTTCAAAACCCTTAGACTATTCCATAGTCACTTCCAAAATCCTATTTTGGGTAGGCGGTTTTTGTATTTATTTTGCCATATTTCATATGCGCAATTTTGCTAGATCAATCACGAAAAGACTTGAGCATTCCGATTGGTGAATGGGATTTTATTAAAATCAACTCCTTGAAATTAATTATATCATTTAAAACCAATCTAGCTATGTATGCATATACATTTCCACATTTGTTAGTTTTCTCCTTGAAAACTTATTTGCAATCGATGGCTCTTTCACCTTTCATGCAAATTAATCAAGTTTCAAACATGATTTTCAAACATGGAGTCTATTTCGGATTTTCATGGTCTTTAACCATTATTCAGAATTAGGATTTGTCGTAGCTATCTTACAAGACATTATTCCTTTACTATTTAATAGTAAATAGTATGCTTGTAAGTCTTAGGTTTGTTTCTAACTTAATAGAAAATTTATAGGATTCAATCCAAGCCTTTGGTGAATTCTATACCTATACGGGGCATCAAACACTAAGTTTTATGGCGCTTTCAAAGCCCTTTTATTATGTTGATCTTACTCCAACATCTTTAATGTTTTGTGAGTAATGAATTCTCTTTTAAGGCACTTGTAAAGTCCTTTTGAGTATTCTTGATCAAGCATTATCACGAAGTCCTTTATGGTCTTCCGAGATTCTCAGTTCTAGTTTGTTGCTAAGATCGATGGTCATCGAGTTCATTTTCCTCCCACTTGTCGTTTTGGAAACGTGTTACTTTCCAGAAAGACACTACTTAGAGCAACAAACAATTTTTTGTTCTTAATTAGGATGTGGAGGTAATACCCGTAGTCTCACTTGAATGCTTACAAAGAGACATGTATATTGTCTTTGGGTAAAAGTTCGTAGTGAAACAAACAGTTAGCTCCTACTTGAGCTATCTTAGTCTTTATAGAGCCATTCAGCTCCCACTGAGTCACCTAGCTCCTAGTGAGCCACTTTGCTCCCACTGAGCTAGTGAACTCCCACTGAGTCTAAGAGCCTTAGATATGTACTTGAAAAGACTTTTAGAAGTTATTTCTATCCATAACTTAATATGGCGTCCTTTCTTAGCTTCGACATATTGTTTAGTCTAACATTAGTCATTTGAGCAAATCTTTAAGAACTTTATAGGAAGGGTTGTGAACCATCATCGTTCGAGTCATTTTCAAATGACACCGAGGTCTCCGTGAAGACACACCATGTTCTTTGTGGAGTTATTTATGAAAATTTCCATTCATAACTTTGAGATAGTCACGCTTGGCTCAAGCAAACATCGCTCGATCTAATCTAGACGTTTTGATATCTTGCCAAGTTAATTTTGTACTTCATTGAACTCTTGAGCTACTCAAGTCAAGTTTGTTCACATTTGATGAATATAGCCATATCCTTTCAAATTCTTTGTGAAACGTTGAAGTAATTGAATCCTCTTTAGCCTTCGGAGTCAATTGTCTATACCAAGAACAATAGCTCTCTGCTTTTTCGGTTTCAACAAGTAAGACTTTCTTGTCTTAGAACGATTCCAATTCAAGCAACTATCAAGAGCCTATCTAATAGAGCCATGAGTACGTTCTTGTCGATGTGACATTGCTAAAGATGTTTGGAACGCAAATCAAGCCCATGACTTGAACTTAGTGAGTTTATCATGTTAGAGAAATGTTTGTTTATAATCAGGCATTCTTGACCCAATGCTTGGATAACCATGTCATTCAAATAAATCTCGCAACTATTGCTCATTATTTTGAATGTGAGTCTTTCCGTGTGTAAACGGATCAATTGCTGATTATGGGACATAATAACAATTACTTGTTCCAGCCTTTGGCTTAAAAGGTCTTTAAACAAAACATACGACCTTACAACTGATGTAGCTCTTCTTGCTTCATTCTAAGCTTGTAAGTCGATAACTTAGCTTAACTTCAATAGTTTGAGGTCACTCACATAGTGGAACACTCAAGCAGTATCCGATACTTGTGAAGATAACGAATTGTTGAGTTAACTACAATAACATGAGTTCATGAGTTGAAATGAAATCTAATTCCTTTTCTTCGTTCCTTCTTTCCTATATTTCTTATCATGCAATATCTCATAATCTTACTTTAAGAATAATTTCTTTAAGTACCTTGACTCTTATACTTTGTTAGGCATAATCAAGCACCTAGTGCGCCGTTTGAACAAAGTTTCATCTTTTCCATTAATTCTTACTCGAATTACTACATCAATGAGTCCTACTCAATTGTGATGCGAAAAGATACGTTGGTTGTCAAACATTGACAATCTTGAGTTTGCAACTCAATACCTCATGTTTTATCAAAACTACCTAGTATTTTGAATACATGATGTCCAACCGTCCTTTCAGACTTAATTATAAAAGTCATTTATGAGAGTTGTGTTTTAGAAATGCTTTTCCTTTCTTTGAGAACTATTCTCAAGGATTTCCTTTACCAATCATGGAAACAATATTATTTGATTTAGAATACTATAAATATAAGTGCTAAGTATAACCATTTATCAAGAACATAATAAGTTTGAAATTTAATAGCATTTATGCAAACTTCAATCTTATTAAACGTCTTATTTACGCATAATAATTGTCCCTATTTGGCGAAAATAAGGCGATTCCAAGATCCAAAGAAACAAAGAGTGGTTAAGCATGCTTTGGCTTGTCTTAAACACTCAATCTTCTTGGGTAAGCATTGCCTTGCTAATGACTCTAAGCAACTCTTGGTTAGATAATCGTCGCATCTAATGCATCTTTGACGATGTATCTCTTTTGCCATGGTATGTGAGGACTCCTCACTCATACCGATGAGTTAAACCAAAACCAACGTGCACACCCGGTGTGCCTTATGTCCCTTGGAGAAGTGATGGCACCTCGCTTTGGCGTAGCCTACCATCACTCTCGTTCGATTAGTAAGTGTTGTTTTGGAAAGGCAAGTTTGACTCAATATTATTAGGGGCCTAGGATTTCTATGTTGGTTGATTTAAGTGAACTTAACTAATCATCGCAACATCAAGAAAACCTAAACATGCATCTAATGAATAATTCACACATATATATAAGCATAAAATATAAAGCAAAATTATAGATGCATATTGGCAACTAGCATGACCCCTTGAAATCTTCATATCTTCAAAAGGTCTTCATTTGCAATTCAAGGCTTTGTCTTCCAAGATACGCCGTCTTCAAGACTTAACCAAACTATGCAAAAACTAGTGTCTACAACTAGGAATAATCTAAATATTAAAGTACAAAAATACTTCACGGTGCGTAGACCGTATTTAGATTTACAAAAATACATAACGGCACGCAGTCCGTATTTTCTATCCTAGTCGGGTCCCACTAGTTGCCATTTCATAAAACCTGTGAGAGAGAATATATATATTGATGTGAATTATTGATCCGAAAATCAACAAAACACAAGGGATATGTTTAAGTCTAATTCTATACAGGAAATCCACCAAGAATTAAACAAAAAACTAAGATTAATCAATTAAGAATCCACCTAATTAATCAATCCAAACGAATGTTTTAACTAAAACAAGAAAAACAGCAATTGATCGCAATTAACAAAAACTCAAGTATGCAACTTAAGAAATAAATCTGAATATTAATCTCTATGTTTATTCATGTGTTTTACAACCCTATTTATAAGACTTAATTTACCTAGGAAGATTATGATAAGTTCCTAATTCAATCCTAATTAAACTAGAATTCTAACTTGCTTGAAGAGCAAGCACCTTGGCGCATAAGCATACACCAAACTCCTTGGAGAACAAGCACACGCCTAAACTGATTTATTTTGCTAGCTAACTGATTTTTAAAGCAACTAAATAAATAAATAAAAATTAAAGAACTAAATAAAGATTAATGATCCTAATGCTTGAACCAAGAAAAACCCTTTCAAGTGAAAGGTAAAAACTTGTAAGCAAAATCTAAGTAAAGAAAATTCAAGAAAGTTCAAGAAAGTGAACTAGACTCCAAGAAAAACCACTAAGCAAACCGTGGCTTTGCTTTGATATCCAAGAAAGTGTCCATGCAATTCTTGGCTTGAATCAATGTTTAGGGATAAACTATCTTGATGCATGATAAGCAAATCTTCGAAGTTCTCAATGCTTAGACTTGCATCATCCTCCTCTTCTTTGAAAGAATTTGTCCTCAAATCTCGAAGTTCTTCATCAGGAATATACTTAGCCAAATCGCCAACATTGAATGTAGCACTAACTCCATATTCTCCCAGAAGTTCTAACTTATAAGCATTGTCATTGATCTTCTCAATAATCTTAAAAGGACCTTCACTTCTAGGCATCAACTTATTCTTGCGTTTTCCTAGAAATCTTTCCTTTCTCAAATGTAACCATACTAAGTCTCCAACATTGTAACCTTGTTGCTTTCTATGTTTGTTTGCTCTAGCTTTGTACATGTCATTTACTTTCTCTATTCTTGTTCGAACTTGAGCATGTAATTTCAGCATACTCTTCAACTTAGACTCGGCATCTTTGTGAATTAACTCACCCTTAGGCAATGGAACAAGATCAATTGGAAGTTTTGGATTGACTCCATAGACTACCTCAAAAGGACTATGTTTGGTAGCATATGTAGGTGATCTATTATAAGCAAACTCCGCATGAGCTAACTTGATGTCCCAATCCTTTTGTGTCTACTCACTAACCCACGCAAAAGCGCACCAAGAGTATGATTAGTAACCTCGGTTTGTCCATCAGTTTGTGGATGGTAAGATGTACTAAAGAGTAATTTAGTTCCCACAAGATTCCATAAATACTTCCAAAAGAAACTCATGAACTTTGTATCTCGATCACTCACAATAGTTTTCGGAATTCCATGCAATCTAACAATCTCCTTGAAGTATAATTCCGCCACTTTCATAGCATCATCCACTTTGTGACAAGGAACAAAATGAGCCATCTTAGAGAACCTATCCACAACAACCATAATAGAGTCTTTCCCCCGTTGTGTTCTCTGCAATCCCACAATAAAATCCATAGAAATATCTTCCCAAGGTGAATATGGAACGGGTAAAGGAGTATACAAGCCTTGATGAAAAGTAGCCTTCGCTTTTTGACAAGTTGCACACCTAGAAATAACTAGTTGCACATCCGTGAGCATCTTAGGCCAATAGAAGTGTTCTTGTAACATACTCAAGGTCTTTGTAATGCCAAAGTGACCAGCAATTCCTCCCCTATGAGCTTCTCTAACAACTAGCTCTCTAATAGAACACTTAGGAAGACAAAGTCGATTTCCTTTGAAAAGAAAACCATCTTGCAGCAAATAAGAACCCACGGCTCCTTTAGAACACTCTTCAATCAATGTAGAAAAATCATCATCACCTTTGTAGTATTCTTTGATCAATTCAAAACCAAGTAGCTTGCTATTTAGAATTCCAATCAAAGTGTATCTTCTAGATAATGCATCAGCCACAACATTCGATTTCCCTTCTTTGTACCTTGAAGAAAAATTAAATGATTGTAAAAATTCAACCCACGTAGCATGTCTAGGATTGAGCTTTTGTTGTCCATGTATGAACTTCAATGCTTCATGATCAGAATGCAACACAAAGTGATTAGGTCGGAGATAATGACTCCAATGATCTAAAGCTCTAACAATGTCATAGAACTCTTTATCATAAGTAGAATAGTTCAATCGAGCTCCTCCCGATTTCTCACTGAAATATGCAATAGGCCTCTTCTTTTGGAGTAAAACTGCTCCAATTCCAACTCCACTTGCATCGGTTTGAACTTCAAAAGGACTTGAGAAATCTGGTAACGCAAGTATAGGTGCTTCACATAGCTTCTTTTTAACCAACTCAAACTCACTTTGAGCTTCTTTAGTCCATTCGAATTTACCCTTGTCATTCTTCAAACATTCAGTCATAGGCGCCACAATACTTTAGAAATTCTTGACAAATCTTCTATAGAACGAAGCTAGACCATGAAAAGACCTTACTTCACTCATATTAGTAGGAATAGGCCAAGTTTTAATAGCTTCTACTTTCGAATGATCAACTGAAACTCCATCCTTTGATACAACATAACCAAGAAAAGTAACACTAGGCACTAAGAAGTAGCATTTTTCAAGCTTAGCATAGAGTTTATTCTCTCTTAACACTTCAAAAACACTTGTTAGATGATTTAGATGATCATGCAAATTTTTAGAGTATATCAAAATATCATCTAAATAAACAACAACAAACTTGCCAAGGAAAGGTTTAAGTACCTCATGCATCAACCTTATGAAAGTGCTAGGTGCATTAGTGAGTCCAAACGGCATCATTAACCATTCATACAACCCTAACTTAGTCTTGAATGCTATCTTCCACTCATCTCCTTCTCTCATTCGAATTTGATGATAACCACTCATAAGATCAATCTTAGAAAACAACTTTGAACCATGTAGTTAATCAAGTAGATCATCTAACCTTGGAATAGGAAATCGGTATTTGATAGTGATGTTATTCACACTCCTACTATCAATACACATGCGCCAAGTCCCATCTTTCTTTGGGACAAGTAAAGTAGGCACGGCACAAGGGCTCATACTTTCCCTCACGTATCCTCTAGCCATAAGATCTTCAATCTGCCTTTGCATCTCCTTTGTATCTTCCTGACTACTTCTATAGGCTGCCTTATTAGTTAGTGGTGCTCCCGGAATCAAGTCAATTTGATGCTCTATCCTACGAATAGGAGGTAGTCCCGGAGGTAATTCCTTAGGAAAGACATCCTTGAATTCTTCTAAAACAGATTCCAATTCATACGACCTCTTTTCTTGTTTATTTTGATCAATTCGAATCTCATTAGAAACAAGTATATATACCACATTGTTGCTGCAAATCTCTTTTTCTAATTCCCTCTCACTAATCAAATAAGAACTCTTCAAATTAGAGGTAACATTAGAAGATTTGTTGCTTATCAAAGGTTTTAAAGCAACCGGTCTCTGTTTTTCTCCTTTTCTCACAACATACACATTAGTCCTTCCATCAAACTTCACAAATCTATCATATTGCCAAGGACGGCCTAATAGTATATGACAAGCATCCATAGGACAAACATCACACAAAACTTTATCATGAAATTTACCAATTGAAAAGGAGATTAAGGCTTGTTTAGTTATTTTAACATCACTCAAATTATTAAGCCAATTAAGCTTATAAGGGCTTGGATGTTCAGTAGTTGGCCACTTCAATTTGTCTACCAAAGTAGTAGATACCACATTAGTGCAACTCCCCGTGTCTATGATCATGTCACACAACCTATCTTCTACCTTGCACCTTGTAAGAAAGATTTTCTCCCTTTGATTGTTTTCCATAGGTACGGTTTTAGAGTGTAGTGCCCTTCTTAGAACCAAACTTTGACCATGAGTCTCGGGATCAATTTCGTCAATATGCCCCTCCTCTTCTTCAAAGTTTTCCTCTTCGTTCTTTTCTACATAGTCACTACCTTGCTCACACTTAGCTTGTTCTTGCTCCCACTCTTGAGTAGTCATTACTCTTTTTGATGGACAATTAGTTGCAATGTGACCAACACTACCACACTTGAAGCACTTCCTATCTTCAACAAGCTTTGTAGGAGCTTCAAATTTTGATTTAGTCTCCTTGTAGTTCGAACTAGAACCACTTTTCTCCAAGCTGTTCCTCTCAAAAGGTTTAGTGAAACCTTTTACAAAGGGCTTAGTGTACGTCCCTTTCTTCCCCTTTATTTGTTTTTCAACTTTCAAAGCTACCTTGCAAACATCATCAAAGGACCGATATTGTTGCAATTCAACTTTTTCAGCAATATTATCATTCAACCCCGAAATAAATCTAGCAATCTTATGCTCAACAATCTCTTCTAAGCCACATAGCATGCATAACTTTTCAAATTCACCAATATAATTCTCAACAGTCATAGAATTTTGTTTAAAAAGTTGCATCTTCAGATAAACATCTTGAATATAATCACTAGGTACGAACCTTTTTTTCATGTGCTTCTTGAATTGTTCCCAAGTTGAGATTCTTGCATGCCCCTCCTTATGCCTCTTCTTCTTTAGATTATCATACCAAAGACTAGCATAACCGGCCAGTTTTAATTCAGCCAATTTGCATCTTTTCCTTTCATCATACACCTTGTAATCAAAGAGTGTCTCGGCCCTTCTAATCAACTCAAAGTATTTTTCAGGTTCATTCATACTCCCATTGAATTCGGGAAGATCTAATCTTAGGTTCCTATCATCATCCTTTGGTCTATCTCTTCTCCTAGGAATAATTATTTCTTGGCCTCCTTAGGTTCCTCCTTGGTTGTTCTTCCTCACTTGAAACAGAATTAGGGTTAGAATTCCCTTTCCTTGAAGAATCTCCAGCAAGAGTATCAAGCCTTTTTAATATCTCATCCATCCTTGCTGCCAACTCGTCAATTCGCCTATCTCTTCTAAGATTTTGAGCCTGTTCTAAGGTTAATCCCCTTAAAACCTGTGGAACCTCCTCGTCACACATGATTCCTACACAAACCAAGTCAGGTCATTCAAAAATCTTGATTAAAAGATCGAATCTTGAGGGAAAACTAGGCAACACAAAAACCGGACTCCCAACCGCAAATCAGTGCACAAACATCACACGTTTGAGACTGTGTAGAGCGCGTTACTCAAATACAAATTATGAAATTTTATATGGTGGTAGATGGACGTTTTTAGAGTTCAATGCAAAAAGAATCACGTAAAACGTCTCAGCCAATTGTTCCCAATTTAATTTTTACCGAAGTTGCGCAAACCTGCTCTGATACCAAAGATGATGTGAATTATTGATCCGAAAATCAACAAAACACAAGGGATATGTTTAAGTCTAATTCTATACAGGAAATCCACCAAGAATTAAACAAAAAACTAAGATTAATCAATTAAGAATCCACCTAATTAAACAATCCAACGAATGTTTTAACTAAAACAAGCAAAACAGCAATTGATCGCAATCAACAAAAACTCAAGTATGCAACTTGAGAAATAAATCTGAATATTAATCTCTATGTTTATTCGTGTGTTTTACAGCCCTATTTATAAGACTTAGTTTACCTAGGAAGATTAGGACAAGTTCCTAATTCAATCCTAATTAAACTAGAATTCTAACTTGCTTGAAGAGCAAGCACCTTGGCGCACAAGCATACACCAAACTCCTTGGAGAACAAGCACACGCCTAAACTGATTATTTTTGCTAGCTAACTGATTTTTAAAGCAACTAAATAAATAAATAAAAATTAAAGAACTAAATAAAGATTAAAGATCCTAATGCTTGAACCAAGAAAAACCCTTTCAAGTGAAAGGTAAAAACTTGTAAGCAAAATCTAAGTAAAGAAAATTCAAGAAAGTTCAAGAAAGTGAACTAGACTCCAAGAAAAACCACTAAGCAAACCGTGGCTTTGCTTTGATATCCAAGAAAGTGTCCATGCAATTCTTGGCTTGAATTAATGTTTAGGGATAAACTATCTTGATGCATGATAAGCAAATCTTCGAAGTTCTCCATGCTTAGACTTGCATCATATATTCCATTCATCCATTCCCTATTTGTGAATGGCCCATGCAATTTACAAAATCAAACAAGTAAAATGCATTTAAACAACGCGCGCACTAGTAACTAATCTAGGTGGTTTTTAATCCGATTAACACGCCTAATTAAAACTAGTCAAAGTTGTTTAACCGATTATATAATTTACGTCATTAATAATTGAAGCTCCCACTAAATTCCGTATTTCCTTAATTAATCTAATTAATTAAGTCGGTAGCACCCAAACTTGTCAAAATGAAATTTTGCCAATGCCGCTCAAAACTGAGGCCTAGCCTCCCAAAATTTTAATTAAAATAAACAAAATTAATTAAAATAAATAAAACGGCAAAATAAGCAACATCAAGCCTACTACGGCTAGCCACCTCACCGCACCAAGCATACACACACGCCAAGACCACCAATACACGGCCCACGGCACACGGCTGCGAGTTGCTGCCACGGCACAGCCGCGCGTGGCTGCTGCAGCCCGAGTGCTGCTGCCACACGTGTGCTTCTGCCGTGCGTGGCTGCTGCCGCGCGTGTGGCCGCAAGTAATGCGGCGCTGCCACCTTGGCAGCCACATATGGGCTGCTATGCAACCCGGCTTGCCAAGGTGATGCAATGCCTCGTTTTGCGTGCCACGGCCTCGGGATTTGATCCTTTTTTGCGAGACAAAAATAATTAATTCTAAATTAATTTTAGAACTAATTTAGAGAGCAAAATAAAATTTTAAACAAGTCTAACTTAATAAAATTTTCAAAGTGCAAATAACCAAAATAATTCCAAGAACCATTCTTAATTAAATTGGTTTAGCTTTGTGCAACATAAAATTGAGGCAATTTCTCACTTTCAATTTAATCAATTTAAATTAAACTTGAGAATTTGACAAAGTAAAGGGAAGTTGGAAAAATATGAACTTTAATGTTCAAATGAAAATTCCAAAATCTAAATTTTGTGAATCCTTGAAAATTATATCTTCCAACATGAAGATAACCAAATTTCTATCACAAAAATCGAAACTTTATGTTTCCAATCAACTCAAAATGATTAAAACATCAAAGTTTAACACAAAAAAACATGGAATTTAGTGGTTTTTAAAGTTTCAATCACTTATCACAAATAAAGATTGAATCTTTAACACTTAGGAAGCCTCAAAAATAACACTAAAAAGCAATTAGTTTGCAATTATGTGAAAATAAATCAACCTTTAAGCATCAAATACTACCAAGTAAGTGTGCTTTAAGGGGACATAAAAATGCAGAAAATAATACAAATAATCAACCATATAATCAACAATTTATGCCATTAATTTCAAGGTTAGAAAAGACTTAAAATTTTTCGTCAGAAACGAAAAACCCCTCGAAAAAGGCATTTCTGGTAAGAATTTGGCTAAAATCACAGTGCCCTTGGGGATAAAACCTTTCCAGAACACGTTTTCCACCCAAAATTCACTAGTCTATGGAGAAAATCTGGGTTCTGGGCCAAACTCAACATTAAAAACGGGATTAAAATAAATAAAACCGAGCTACTAATCTATTTAGCAACTTAAACCAGAAAATTAAGCAAAATAAACCTTGAAAAACATGATTATAAAAATAAACGAGTGGGGCTTTGATACCGCTGTTGGGGTTTGGTGAGTCCGACTCACCGCGGAAAGAACCCAGACCCGAGGAACCACTCGCAATAATTAAAATCATAAAGCATAAATAAATAATCACAAAGAAAAGATAACGAATCTTACCCTCGAAGCGAGCTTCGCCCAAAAACCGGGGCTCTTACTTGAAAGCTACGAGCACGTCAAGCGTCGCGCCTCCGACGGTATCCACCCACAAAAAGGCGAACACAACTTTAAGGTCTACTACCTGGGGGTTAGCGAGGTCCGACCAAAACCCGAGTGTTATATGAGTTTAAGAGTTTTCCCAAAATTATGGAATGCTCTTTTTAACTCCCACTCAAGCAAAGAATTCTCTAGCCATGCCATGACTATTTATAAGGAAGTATGCCTTGTGAATTTCACTCATCTTTCAATGTGGGACTTTTCACAAAAAGATCCCACATGGAAAGATTGGTGAATTCAACCCTTAGTTAAATAAACAAAGGAACAAGTAACAAGTGTCACATGGTTAGGTGTAGACCACTTTCTCACTTGGTCCCCAAGGCATTTCACATGCAATGTGAACTAACCATGTGTCACCCAACCTTGAGCCCCAAGTTGGGTTCGGTTGGCCCATATTATTTTGGCCCGTGTCCATGGCCCATCAACCCGGGCCCACGACCATTTCCACATGTGTCGCCACCGTGGCGCGCCGCCACCATGGTGCTGCCATGTGGCACGCTGCCACTTGGTGGCTGCCAACGTGGCGGCCACGTGTGCTGCCACGTGGCATGCTCCTATTGGGCATGCATTCCTAGCCTTTTGCGTGGCTAGGATTTTACTTGTTACTTGATGCATTGTCCCGTCTCGCCAAATCCTAAATATTTGGCTCGACATTTGAGATTCTCCGACGCTCGGTTTCGACGCTCCAAGCTCGAATTTCCGACGTCTAAATGTTTAACACTCGGGCGACGAATTCATTTCTTCCGAATTAATTCGTCGAGTTGGTTCGTATATTTTGCTTGGGTGTGACCCGAAGGGTTCAGTTAAGATTAAGCTGTAATATTAATTATATTAATATTACTGATCGGAAGCGGCCTCCACCTAGGCATTCCGATCACTTGACCTTACAGAATATATTAGCTTTCTAATAATTCTGAACCCGCTATCAGAATAATACACTTGTTTGAAGGACACTATTCCTTTCAGGTTCTTCTTATTAGTCCCTCAGGGCCGCCTGTAAAGTGAAAGCCCCTTTTCTGACTAGGTCGAACATAAAGGTCGACCCGTCTCTCGGACCCTTGAAAAAGTTTGTAAAAGCTACCTCTTCAAATAGTCCTTGAATCTGAATTCTGATCAGATTGAACCTCCTGACATAGGAGCGCATCCCTTCTCTCTCTCCCTGCTTAATGGTTCTCAAGTCAAGACTTGTTTTCTAAGCAGGGATGTTCATTGAGAAGTTGGAAGCGAACAGGAAGGCAAGCTTTCTGAAACTATCAATGGACCCGGCTGGCAAGTTGCCAAACCATTGTTGGGAAATGCCCTTCAATGTAGCCGAGAAACATCGGCACCAAGTAGCATCAACCAACCCTTGTAAGTACATGAGGTTGGTGTATGCCATGAGGTGATCTTCCGGGTTGGTGGTACCATCATAGGTACCTACCAACACATTTTTAACCTTGGCCGGCTGTGCCTCCTCAGTTATCTCCCGGGTGAATGCAGAATGTTGTTCACCCAGGCAGAGCAGACGAAGTTGCCAGTCCAGTGGCTGGACATTGTTATATGTCGCCTGACCTCCGAAGAAGGCCGGCTGCATGAAGTGAGGGGGATACTGACCGTAAACCTGAGAAGGTGCATACGGTACAGTTCCAATCATCTGAGGGCCAGAATGGATGGTATTACCACCTGTCTGGCTCTCATGCAGGGAAAGTGCATTCCCTGCAAGGGTGTTGTTGAAGCTGTCGGGAAAGTTCGACGTAGAAGCCGACTCATACAACTGTTGATTTCTCTTCCGGTTGATGATCTCCCGGGCATTAAGAGTTGATCTTTTACTTCCCACCGGCTGTTGGGTCCGGCGGGTATTATTGTTATTCCTCTTAGGAAGAAGAATTTTGGACCAATCAATGGTCCCGGCTGCCTTCCCCTTTGGATGAGGAGTAGGCTGCCGATCTCTGACTGACTTCCCTATTTCCAGAGGAGTCTTCTTGGCCGACTGACCCCTACTTGGGCCAGCCCGACTCTTAGTGACCAGTTCTTTAATTTCACCCTTGAAACTTGTCATGAATCTCATGAGTTCGTCTCGGGTGACAGATGCTGATCCAGCTGCCGTATGGGTTTCCCCTTCTGGCTGCCCAGGGGGTCGATTTGTACTCGCCTGGGAGGCACCCCGCTCCACAGTGTCTCTGGGCCATATGCGCTTGGTTATTAGAGAGCCATCATTGGCTGTATAGGTTTCGACCTAAGGATCTTCATCCTCCTAGTCCGTAAAAATTCCGGGTCATCGCCTAGACGGTTAGGAGGTGGTACAGACTCTTGAACCATCTTCGAGGTACTCTCCCCACAAACGGCGCCAAATGTTTTGGGTGATTTTGTCCCTAGGGAGAGTTACGTCACGAAGTCTGATCCGGCTGAGTTGTACCTGCAAAACAACGGAGACTCAGGGTGGTTGGAGCTCCGCCTCCGACGATCAATTTAGTAACTTGAAAAAGAGTAAAGAATGCGGAATTTTAGGTGGGGATCTGCTTGGATTCCAAGCTCAGGTGTTTCTCTGATGTGAGAGAATGTAGATGTAATAAATGATTGAATGTGTCCCCAAAATGGGGAAATATCTCCCTATTTATAGGGTCGTTGGAGAATGTGCCCCTATCTAGGTCAATTGACCTAGATTTTAGTTGGCTGCGCTGTTACGGCGCTTCTTGGGATTTGGGCCCTTGAAGTCCACCATTTCAGAGATGTATCCAAGGGGGCCATGTGTTAAGAGGATATTAAGCCACGTGGGCCATCCTGAACTCGACACGTGGCCTCCTCCCATTGGTCCACGTGTCTAGGGTATTTTTACCCTAATCAACTTTCTCTCTCTAGAAGCTCTAACTTCTCTCTAGAAAGCAAGGAAATCCAAAGTAAAAAAATGAAGGTCAAACCCCTGCTATTTATAGGCAAAAATTTAGAGGGTTAAAATTCAAAGAATTTAACCTATAAGTCCAACAGTTAAACTCTTCTGTTTGACGGAATCCATGTAAAAACTCTCCTATTTATGACGGAATGCGAACGGGCATCATAAACACTTGTAACTCTATGCATGTACCTCGGAAGTTGAACCATTCCCTTGGAAAGAGCAATTCATATTAATGTCAGAAAAGTCTTGTCGGCCGCTGATGACCGACCGACCATTCGGCACCGCTCCTTATAAGCGCCAAGACAAGGCCATCCAGGCATGTGACCCAATTCAAGGCCGCTCGGCCCACTCAGTACGAAAAATTCGGCCAAGCTTGTAAAAGAGCGTCAGGCCATTCAGACCAGGCATTCAGCCCAATACCGCGAACGGACACTCTCGTCCGACTCCAGATTACAAATTCAAAATGCCTTAATCTCGCTCAAGTAACTCGGACGAGTGGAAGTCAGAGGAGGCATCCCAATTGGGACGAGCCACCCCCTCTGAGGGGCAAATGTTTAGGGTAAAAATACCCCAAATACGTGGTCCAATCCAATGATGACACGTGGCCCAATAAATGGACGACACGTGTCACCACAAGAAGATGACACATATTATGAACAAGGAGAGCACCTGAAATCTAATATGTCATAAAGGCCCCTTACATAAGGAGGCCCAAAAGTAGCTAGAATGCCGCAAAACGACGTCCTAGAGGACACATGTCCTTTGCTGATTGCGCAGCCATTCAATGGCCCTAAATTCTAGGTTACTTACTCTAAAGGGCACAAATCCCCACCCTTATAAATACCCCAATCATTGCTAATGGGAGGGAGGGATCATGACATAACATTTAATAGAGCACTAAAAGCTCTAACTTCTCTCTACTTTCTCACTACATTTATTCCGTTTCCAGTGACTAACTTGATCGTCGGAGGCGAATCTCCGACAACCGGAGATTTGTGTTTTGCAGGTGTCCGCATCCCATTGCTAGATCAGAGCGTGACCAGTAGCCCGAGGGATTCCAAATATCACCCAAAACAATAACAATACCACACTCTATCTATATAAAATAATATCATAATATCATACTACCTCCGTTTCTTATTTAGTGTAATAAACTTGGTTGCACAAAATCCAAGAAGAAATTTGCTAAGTTAGATTAGTTGAGGAGAGAGAAAATAAATCCAAGAGATTATTCCTTGAGAGAAAATGAGGGATCAAATTTTTTTTTGCAACAAAATATCTGAAAAATTTTGATAGTTGTAAAAAAAAATGAGGGAAAGTGAAATTTTCAACAAATTAAAATTTTTGGCTTCATATGACAATTTAGCTACAAACGGCAGTGACATAACGAGCACTCTCACTTAGGGATGTCAGTTGGGCGGGTCAAGTAGGAGACCCGCCCATCACCGCCCCGATGGGGCGAGGATGGGTCTCGGTTTGGCGGGTGGTGGGGCGGGGATGGGGATAAAAACCATACCCGCCATGGGTGATGGGACGGGGGTAGATTTTAAGTTGTACCCGCCCCATCCCCGCCCCGCCCCACCCGCCCCACTTCGTACCCGCCCCATCCCCACGACCCCACCTCATACTCACATCTATATATTTTTTAAAGCAAAGTTACAAACTTTTATTCTATTTATAAAATAATTACATGAAATACAATATTAATTATAATACTTTGTACGACATTTATATTATAACACAAAAATGTGTATAGAATGTTTTATTTTATAATTCGTATTAATTATGTAAGATTGTGTATTTGAGATACGGATATTAGGTGGGTCTTTGGTGGGGATTAGGTGGGGATGGATATCCAAGTGGGGGGTGGGGCGGGGATGGTTTTGGAGTTGTACCCGGTGGGGCGGGGATGGGGATGAAAATTGGACCCGCTGCGGGGATGGGGTCTGGGATGGGGATGAAAATATTAGGTAGGGATGGGGATGGGAAGGCCAACATCCGCCCCACCCCACCCCATTGACATCCCTACTCTCACTCATGGGAATTTTTTACCCATGAGGAAAAATAATGGTAACAATTGCCCATGAGGAAATCCTCAAATGCCCAAAGCAATGACAAAATTTATTTGCTACATCTACATGAGCCATGGAGCTAAATCAGGATTTAAAAAAAAAGGGTACGTATATTAAAAAAAATAATGTGACGATGGTAATGTTTAGGTGAGAGAAATAATAGGATACTGAGAGAGATTGGTGTTTTAGGTTTTTTTAGAATCCCTCGGGATACTGGTCACGCTCTGAGTGGCAATGGGACACGGACACCTGCAAAAGTACGAAACTCCAGTGATCGGAGATTCTCCTCTGACGATCAAGTTACTGACCAGAAACGGAATAAATGTAGAGAGAGAAAGTATAGAGAAGTTGGAACTTTTAGTGCTCTACTAAATGTTATGTCACAATCAAGCCCTCCCAACATCAATGAATGGGGTACTTATAGGGGTATCAATTTGTGCCCTTTAGGGTAAGTGACCTAGAATTTAGGGCCATTGATTGGCTGCGCAATCAGCGAAGGACATGTGTCCTCCGGAGGCGTCGTTTTTGCGGCATTTTAGTGTTTTGGGTTTGCTGATATAAGGAGGCCTTTATGACATATTTGATTTCAAGTAATCTCTTGCTCTTAGTACAAGTCATCTTCCTATGGTGACATGTGTTGCCCATGTGTTGATCACGTACTTGGGGTATTTTTTCCCCTAAACATTTGCCCCTCATAGGGGGTGGCTCGTCCCAACTGTGTTGCCTCCTCTGATCTTCATTTGTTGGAGTACCTTAGGCGCATTTGAAGCATTTCAAATTGTTGGCAGGAGCTGGACAGGATCGTTCGTCCCCCTTATTGGGCTGAACGCCTAGTCATAATGGCCTGACGCTCTCTAGGAGCTAGGCCGAGTCAATTTGATAGGACAAACTGGGCCGAATGGCCTTGAATTGGGCTAAATGTGTTGATTAACTTGTCTTGGCATTTTCAAGAAGCATTATCTAGTGGTCGGTCGTTCAGCAGAGGCCGAAGAGACATTTCACTGACATCCAACTGCGTTCCTTTTTCCAAGGAAGTGGTTCAACTTCCGAGGTACATGTAGAGAGTTGCGGGTGTTTATGACGCCCGTTTAAATTCCGTCATAAATGGCATGACATTTACACAGATTCCCTCAAAAGGAAGGGTTTAAACGTTTGACTTCTAGGTTAAATTCTTTTAATTTTGACCCTTTGACATTATTTAGGCGGGAACAATTTTTACCATTTTACCCCTCCAAATTTTGCCTATAAATAGCAAGGTTTTGACCTTCATTTTTTGAAAGGAATAGTGTCCTTCAAAAAGTGTATTATTCCGATAGGGGGTTCAGAATTATTAGAAAGCTAATATATTCAGTAAGGTAAAGTGATCGAAATGCTTGGGTGGAGGCCGCTTCCGATCAGTAATATTAATGCATAATTAATATTACAGCTTAATCTTAATTGAACCCTTCGGGTCACACCCAAGCAACTAACGAACCGAAATGACAAATTAATTCCGAAGGAATAAATGAGTCGACCAAGTAATAAATTATGTACCCATGCTAAGCTCTTAGAAACTTGAAAAAACATGGGTACACCTTAGAAACTCAACTACCTTAGGGGTATAGCTTAGAAAAACCCTAAATATTTAAACGTCAGAAATTTGAGCTTAGAGCGTCGAAACCGAGTATCGGAAGTCGAGTCGAAAATAGTAAAAGAAGAGACGTTCAAATAGTAATAAATCAACGTATTTCCCAAAATACCCCTAGCATCGGAATGCCTTGAGCAAACCGAATGCTTGGGGCACAATGCGTAGCATGGTGGCTAGCATGCGCACCAAGCCGAGCCTTAGCTGGCTGGTGCATGCTAGCGCACCAATGCTAGCATGGCTGCCGAAGCCAAGTGCACGCACAAGGCAGCAGCCCACGACACCAGGTTTCGGCAGCAGCCCGCACTTGGGGTGTGCGGCTTGCTGGCCGAGGACAGCAGCAGGCCGCACTTTATGGTGCGAGGATGGCTTGGCTGAGGCTAGGGGCAATAGAAAAATGAGAAGCCCACTTAGGTGCCTTGGTGCCCAAGTGGGGGTTGCCATGTGGCGCAAGGTGAGGAAGAGAGTAGGAGCAAGTTTGGTCCCCCCCCCCTCCAAGTGGTCCTCACTTACTCTCTCATGTACGGTTGACACTTGTTGGATTATTACTAGTTTGCTTAAATAATTTTATTTTAGCTTTGAAATAAAATGTGAAAATCTCATTGTCCCACAACATTGATGGGAGAGATAATCATACTCTCATCATTCCCTATAAATACCCAAGTTGGGGCATTAGAAATGATGCTTGAGTAAAAGAGAGCACTAGTAGTGAAAACATTTGAACTCAAGAGTTGAAAAAGGTATCACATTTGTGAAAACCTTTGAACTAAAAGGCATTGGACCTAGTCGGTGATCGTGTTGCGGGTGGATCATCGTTGGAGGCCTTCGTATTATCGAGGCTAGCTTTCAAGTAAGAGCCCTAGTGGCCGGGCGAAGCACGATTTAAAGGTAATTTTATTATCTTAATCTTGTCATTGAGTTAATTATGTTTATGGTTTTATTTATTACAAGTGCGATCTTGTTTATGTTTTTTTGGTTTGTTTCCGCGGTGAGTCGGACTCACCAAACCCCAACAGCGGTTTCGAAGCCTCCCTCGTTTATTTTTAAAATCATAATATTTTTCAAGGTGTTTAATGGATTAATTTTTCCTGGTTTTAAGTTGCTAATTAGATTAGTAGCTTTTTATCCATTTTAACGTCGTATTAGAGCTGACTTCAGCTCACGAACCTAGATTTTGACCCAAAAATAGTGAATTTTGGGTGAAAAAGGCATTTGAAAAATGGTTTTATCTTTAGGATTCGGTTTCTAGCCAAAAAAATGACCAGAAATGCACTTTTCGAGGGATTTTTTGTTTTTAAGTAAAATTTTAAGTCTTTCTAACCTTGAAAATTAATTGCATATTTATGGTGGTTATGTAATTGGTTCAATACATATTTTATATGCAATTTTAAACCTCTTTAGGCATGATTACTTGGTGGTAACTTGTGTTTGAAAGCTTGGTTTTATTTTTTCACATAATTGCAAATTAATTTGCATTAAGTGTGAAATTGTTGTTCTTTGAGGCTTCTTGAAGGATTCATGTCTTCGTCGTGTGCAATTACTAGATATATCAATGGATTAAATTATGGAGATAGTTAAGTTCGGACATTTGGGTCATCGTTTTATCATAGCTAGAGGTACTAACGATCTTTGGGCTAATAAAATAGCCCAAAACCCAATTGGATGGATCTTATAAGGTCACACAAAGGGTCTAGATCGGGCACGAGAGGACAAGGCCCATGATGGGCCTCATCCTCTAGTATGGTCGGCCATGTAGAGTAGGTTTGACGGTTTTGGGCTTCTTAAATCTAGTCTAGTTATAATGGGATTATAAATAGACTAGGTGCAAGGGAATTTAGTTGATTAATATGATCAAAACCCGAATTAGCAAACACGAGACCAACCCTCTCAAACTCTCCTCTCTCTCACGGCTCTCTCTCCTCCCTCAGCGCTAGTGTGGTGGTTTGTGGTGGTGGTGGATCGTGGTGGTCGGCTTAGTCCAAGAAAGGTGGTGATCGCGGTTTTCCTCAATCACTCGACCAATCTAATATTGGTGGACGACTTGTTCGAAGCTCGTGAACTACTTAGAGGAGCAACGCTTGGGGCTGTATTCTCTCCATGATTTGTCAATCAAATTGCTACGTGGAATTCACGCTTCAAAGGTATGATTAGGTGTCTTGTGTGTTATGCATGTGTCCTTGGGATTAGGTACTTTTATGAATATGATTCATGATTTTTCGCTGCATAGTACCTATAAACTCCTACAGTGGTATCAGTTAGCCTCTTGCATGAACGTGCTTGATCATTGATGAGTGACATTTATGTCACTCTTAGGGAGTAGTTTTAGAGCTATTTTCGTGTTTATTTTATCTTATTTTCCCTTTCTTTCTCTTGTTTTCTGTTTAATAACATTTCTTGTTTATTTGGTAATTTTTTTCGTGTTTTTGTTCTTTTTGTAGTTTTTATTAGAATTAGTTTATTTTCGTATTTTATTTGCTTTCGATTTATTTTAATTTGTTCCTTTCCTTTGTTACTTTCATAGTTTTAATTAGTTTTGATTTTACTTTATTTGCTTGTATAGTTTTTGTTTAATTTTTGTTAGTTTTAGTTTTATTTCTCTTTTTTCTCTTTTATTTATTTTATTTTATTCTTTGTCATAATTCTATTCTCGGTTTTGTGTGTAGGGGTTCGGGTTTCATGTCAAGTGAGTTTGGAGCCCGGGGACGAGTTCAAGTGTGCACATTACTTTGCTTGCTGCTGCCCACATGGTATTATCCACCTTCACGCACAGCCTCAACAGCCACACAACTCCCCTGCTGCCACCAGTCCATCATCAATCAAACACCTGCTCCACCGTCTACCAATGACCACCATTGCTGCCCCCTTCACCACACAAACCAGCAGTCGCACCACCACCATCACCCACCAATTTCACTCCATCTCTCAGCGCAACTCCAATTCACCGCAGCCACTTCCACTCACACGCACCTGACCACCAGCTCACAACCACCGCATCTACCTACCACCACCCTCACCTCCATTTCCCTTGCTCCCTGACCACCAATCAACCACCACGTAGCCACATCAACCAACCCATTAGCCCCGAATTCACCAACCACCTCAATACACCTCTCCGCGCAATAACAGCATCAACCAAACCCACACCAATCAACCACCACCAACCCGCAACTCAATTTCTCCCTCACAGTCGCCATTGAGCTGCCACCACAATACACGTCTCCGCCGCAACCAATACACCACCACACAGCTGCCGTAACAACCACCAGCTTCACCAACAAGCTTCACCACACCACCAATCATCCCCGTAACAACCACCACCTCCAATCAACCCAATTACCAACCATAACAGCCCCTGATCCATCTCCACCCAATTTATAGCAACAAATCAGCCACAATTGCAACCCCAATTCGCATAAGAAACGACAAAAATTAGAGCAATTACGAATTATCATGGTTCGGGAAAACCATTGAGGAGTTCGATCGAAATGCAAAAACAGTCAGAAACTTTTAAAGTTGTCTAAATTGAATAGGTGTGGTCAAACATACCCATGGTTCGACCGAACCAACCCGTAGTTCGGTCGAACCTACCCGAGGTTTGGTCGAACCACTCCACGAGCTTCACAAATGGTTTTTAATGAAGATCGAATGGCCTTGATTTGATGATCGATTATAGCCGTTGAGGATGAACGGTGGTGATTCTTTGATGTAGCTTGATGATGAATTTTTATTGGTGTGAAGTAGGGGATTATTCCACCATTTTTAACTAGCCAATTTCGAAGAAGAGAGTCTGGTTGTGTTTTGTGGGAATTGATTTTGGTTTATTTTCTTTTTCTTTTATTTCTTTCTTTTCTTTTCCCTTTTTTCTTATTTCTTTCTTTTATATTTATATTAGTTTTCTTATTTTACGTTTCTTTTTTAATTTATTTTATTTTCTTTTCTTTTATTTTTCTATTTTTCCTAGCTTAGTATATATACCCATTTTTGGGGTAATTAAGGGACAATTCAATACCCATCTATTCTACTCTCTAATTAGTTTTTAGGAGAGCTTCTCTCTCTAGGTTTAGGTTAGAATTAGGGTAGTTTAGAGAGAGAAAGTGAGGGTTTCACCATTCATGAACTTGGATATTGAAGAAGAAATTGATCATCTTTTCTTTAGACTTTCATCTTCAATCAATGAGAATCTCTAACTCTCTCTCCTCTATTTTTAGTTACTTTATTTTGATTATTATTTTAGTTGTTGGTATTGCTTGTTAATCATGTTTATTCTTGATTGTTTGTTAATTAATCTTGTTATTAGCATGATTAGTGAGTAATTTCCCCATTAAGGGGATGGTTGTGGTATAGTTGGACCTTGAGCATGTTCTAGGTTTTAGAATTAATTTATTTGTGATTAAAGTCTGTATATGCTTGATATTCTTTAATCTTCTTGCAAGTGCACATTGTTGAATGATTAAAGGTGAATCTTTGCCAAAAAGGAACGGAAGTTGACTTAGTTAAGGTTCATTACTATCGATTGTTATTTAATAGTACCTCCTAGTATATGGTTCTAATGTGGAAACATAGAGGCTATGTTAGGAGAAGCCAATTGACCCCGGAAGGCGGCTAGATTGGACCCTTTACTTCGATATTCGAGCATGTTTAGTTCATGATTAATTCAATTTATATGTCTATGTTTATGTTCAAGTGAATGCTATACCTAAACCATTTCCCTTAATGTTTTATTTCTTGTTTTAGCATCTTTAGACTTTAGTTTATTTATCTCCTATTCCGGACTAGCTTAATTGTCGATAACATTTGGTGGTGTTTATTCGTTCTCTGTGGTTCGACTCCTATGCTTGCCTTATACTCGTATTAGGTTTGTTTAGGTTGTATAAATTGTATTTGATCTAGGGATAGACAATTGACGACGCGTTTATTTCCTTGTCAAATTGGCGCAGTTGCCGGGGAACGACTTCCATTACCGTTATGTTATATTATTGAGACTAGTCCATTTTATATATTTTTCTTTTGATTTGTTTTTGTCCTCTTTGTTTTGTTTTTGTTGTTGAAAAATGGCACGTTTTTCTTTTCCTCAATATGATGATGAGTCTTTTTATGTCTACTTCCATAGACTTTGTTGGGTTGTTGAACTATAATGGTTGTAATTCTTGTGAAGCTTGTGAGATTTGTTATTATGGCATGAATGAACAAACAAGATATGAAGTTGAAAGTAGGTTTAATGGCGAATTTCAAGCATTATCGGTTCAGAGTGCTTAGAGCTTTTTTGTACGGTTTGCTAAGGAAGTACGCAATAGGGAATGTAATGTTGCTAATTTTGATTCTCAATGTGATAATAGTTTTATTAGTGGCATGCATCCCCATGATTTGTCTTGTGATCCTATTTGTGAACCTTGTACAAGTGAGTTCAACTCTTTATCTCATATTGTTGATGATGAATCTAATTTTCTTGATTATACCCCCTCTCCCCAATATGATGATGCTCATGTTTATAATGTGAATGATCCTCCCTCCTCATCTTCTTGTTCTTACATGGCTTCAAATGATTTCCCTTATGCTTCTAATGAGTCCTTTTATGAGGGTAATTCTATGGAAAATTTTAAGGAAGAGAAGATAATGAAGATAATGGAGATGATGGAGAAGTATAACGAGATGAGGGAAGTTGAGAATAGGGAGACGGAAGCTAGAATGAAAATGCTTGAGAGCCAAATTCTCCAACTAGCCAACTCTCAAGAAAATGCCCTTCCTTCTTCTTCTCTTCCCCATATGAGTGAGGATCCCATTAGAGAGCATTTGAGTGATGGTGAAGGAGTTGAAAATGAAAAGAGTGTTGATTTTGAAAATCCTAATCCTTCTTCCCATCTTGATGAGTCTCAAGTGTATGTTTGTGACCCTTCAACCTATGAGTATATAAACTCTTTTGAGGTAATTTCCCATATATTTTTCGAGAGTCATATGAGGACTTATAGATTATTGGATGATTTCATCGAGAACGCTTCTTGGGACTTAAATGAGTTTGAGATGAATCTACCTCCATTCATGCACGATTTTGGGACCTTGGGTTTTGAGATAGTTGAAGGAAAGGTTGTCTATTGTGGTGAAAAGGAGAATAAGGTTGATTCCCTTGGAGTTTTTGAGCTTGAGGGAGGTGTAGATCGTGAGTGCCCTTCATTTGAGGATTCTATGATTGATTTTCATGTCCTCATTGGCGATGTAAGACCTTGTGGTGAGGGAGTAGCTACCCCTTTTCCCGTTTCTGATACCCCTTTTTCTCTAAGGTTCGACCACATCCTTCCTTACCCTACTTCTCTCTCTTCCTATCTCAAAGAGCCTATTGGGGAGCTGCCCTCTATGGATGATTTTCATGTCCCTCATTCCATCATTGTTGAGGATAAGAGGAATTTTGTCAACCAAAAATTTTGTGATGAGGATTTGCCTTTTTCCTTTTCTTTCCATTATTCTTTTCCTTCTTCTACTTCTTACTTCTTGAGTTTCCTTTATATCCTTCTTCTTCTTTCTTTTGGCATCTCCCTCTTCACTTGCGTTCAATGATTTTGTTGCACGTTCTTATTCCGTCATTTGCCTATTTAAACCCCCATGAAATGTGTAGTAGTGCATTTGACAAGCTCTTGTGTGCGTTGAATTATTAATTCCTAGAGCGGTCTCGCTTGGACGTTAAACAAGCCTTTGCGGGAAGTAACCCGTGTTTTATTGCTTTCTTTTTCCTTTCTTTTTAGATTAGATTTTCACTCATGGACGTGTTTGTATTCCTTGATAGGTACACAACTTGATATACTCTTGGGCATTGGTGATGATCAAGAATCAAGGGAATGTGCCTCAACTTACCCATGTGGAGTTCAAGCCTTATTTGTAGAGATTGTGGATCCTATGAGGTTATTTCGGGTTTTTTGTGTGATTTTGCATTTTCCCCATATTCGGTAATATCCTTCTTTTCCCTCTCTCTTACTCATTGTGACTTGAAGATCATGTGTTGGTAATGTTGGATTAATTTCTCCTTGTTTTCCCCTCCCATGGATTATTTGGTCTATGTTTGAGCATGTTGCCTCATTCAAGCTTGGGGGAGGGTATTCTATCATGTTTGGTGGGATGTTGATTCATATATGCCATGAACTTGAGTATATGCATTTCCATGTTTTTCATGCTTTTGAAAAATACAAAAAGATTTTCGTTTTGATCAAGGCAATTAGGTGTTATGTCTTTTTTTTAACTTGGATTGGACATTATATCTTTTGGATTTGTTTACTCTTGAATGCCTTTCTTCCTAAGTGGTTAATGCGTGCACGATTTGAGAGTGTCATTGGTTGACTCTAGGATATTACATGCTATGATAGTCGGGTTAAGAACTTTTAGGAATCCATGAAGCCTTAGTTCACGGGTATGTGGTAAGATGGTGTTGCTCTCTATAGTGGATTTGACACCCTTGGTTGGTATTTGACTAGTTATAATCCCTTGTGAGGTAAAATTGTTCTAGCCTTCATCATTTTGTTATGTGGCACATTTGGATTCTTAGCTATGCATGTCTTGATCCTTGTTTTGACTTATAGCTCCCAAGATCGTGACCGAAGCACTCTAGGGGAGAAAAAGGGCACCCCTTTCTCATTTTTCTTTATCTTCTTTTTGTTTAGTTACAAATTTGATTTACTATTTTGCATTTATCTACTTGCTAACCAATTTGAGCCTTATGTTTCCCGCTCTTGTTTAAACCGCATTACAAACCTAATGGCCTATGTTTACCAACCTTTTAGTTAGTGAAGCATTGGTATGTGAGGTTTGAGTTTTGAGTTGTTGATCATAAACAAGAAGCACTTTGAGATTTGGTTGGAGTTGAGTTTCAAAAGAAAGATGCAATTCAAGAAAATCGAATCATGTCGCAAGAAAAAGCCGTCCATAGATAAAAAGGCAAGGACAACGAATAAAATCTAAAAAAAAAGGAAAAGAAACAAAAATAATAAAAATATTTTTGATGGTTTCGTTTTCTTCCTTAGTTTAAGCATTGGGGACAATGCTTTGTTCAAGCTTGGGGGGATCTTTCCTTCATTTTGTATATATTGTGTGTTGGTGTTGAATAAGCTTGGGGGAGTGGCATTATTGGTATTTTTGTTTGATATTTAGTGACTTCTTGAGTTGTTTTTGAGTGTCGGCCGCGCTTTTTGCTTCACTTAGGAAATTTCACCAAATTTCAAATTTTTACCTTGCCTTAACCCTTAGCCTTACGTTACTACCAATAAAAAGACCCTTAGACTCTAGTGGGTTAGGCCAAAAGAACGATGGAGGGAGATAGACTTAACACCTATGGAAAGAGTATGCATAGTTAAGACGTCGGGATTACCTTCTCAAAGTTTTTCATTTCTTTATCTTTTTCCGGTTCCTTCATGGAATCTTGAGAAGCTAGCTTAAGGGTTAATTTGAAGCTAGTGGAGAGAACGTGGCCCGATTGGTTGGGGCCAGGGTGGATTGAGTCCTAAGTAGTTCTCTATGCTTAGTATGTGTTATGTTTCAATCAACCATTGAAATCTTGGAACGTGCATACATTTGTCCATTTAGAAAGGTTTGCATTCATTAGTACTTGTCCCTATCTTTTGTCCATACATGAGCTTTTGTTTGTTTTCTCTTTTCATGTTTCTTCTCTTTTTCCATTTGTTGTCTTGCCTTGGTTTTAGTCGAGAGTTATGGGTTAAAGCTCTTAGGAAACCCTCACGAGAGCTCACTCGTCCTCTTTGGCGACATAGGGCTTTAAAGGGCTTGATGCATACGCTAAATGCATCCGTGATTCCTACGACAGTGAGTTAGTGTACATTCTTTCTCTTTGTTTCTATTTCGTTTCTTTTGCTTTCAATAATTCCTTCTTGTTCTCTTTTGCTTTAGCTTTGCTCGAGGACGAGCAAAGATTTAGCTTGGGGGAATTTGATGAGTGACATTTATGTCACTCTTAGGGAGTAGTTTTAGAGCTATTTTCGTGTTTATTTTATCTTATTTTCCCTTTCTTTCTCTTATTTTCTCTTTAATAACATTTCTTGTTTATTTAGTAATTTTGTCGTGTTTTAGTTCTTTTCGTAGTTTATATTAGAATTAGTTTATTTTCGTATTTTATTTGCTTTCGATTTATTTTATTTCGTTCTTTTCCTTTGTTACTTTCATAGTTTTAATTAGTTTTAACTTTACTTTATTTGCTTGTATAGTTTTTTTTTAAAAATTTTTGTTAGTTTTAGTTTTATTTATCTTATTTCTCTTTTACTTTATTTATTTCTATTTTATTTATTTTATTTTATTCTTTGTCACAATTCTACTCTCGGTTTTGTGTGTAGGGGTTTGGGTTTCATGTCGAGTGAGTTTGGAGCTCGGGGATGAGTTCAAGTGTGCACATTACTTTGCTTGCTGCTGCCCACCTTCTATTATCCACCTTCACGCACAGCCTCAACAGCCACACAACTCCCCTGCTGCCACCAGCCCAGCATCAATCAAACACCTGCACCACCGTCCACCAATGACCACCACTGCTGCCCCCTTCACCACACAAACCAGCAGCAGCACCACCACCATCACCCACCAATTTCACTCCAGCTCTCAGCGCAACTCCAATTCACCGCAGCCACTTCCACTCACACGCACCTGACCACCAGCTCATAACCTCCGCATCTACCTACCACCACCCTCACCTCCATTTCCCTTGCTCCCTGACCACCAATCAACCACCACGTAGCCACATCAACCAACCCATTAGCCCCGAATTCACCAACCACCTCAATACACCTCTCCGCGCAATAACAGCATCAACCAAACCCACACCAATCAACCACCACCAACCCGCAACTCAATTGCTCCCTGACAGCCGCAATTGAGCTGCCACCACGATCCACCTCTCCGCCGCAACCAATACACCCCCACACAACTGCCGTAAAAACCACCAGCTCCACCAACAAGCTTCACCACACCACCAATCATCCCCGTAACAACCACAACCTCCAATCAACCCAATTACCAACCACAACAGCCCCTGCTCCATCTCCATCCAATTTATAGCAACAAATCAGCCACCAATTGCAACCCCAATTCGCATAAGAAACGACAAAAATCAGAGCAATTACGAATTATCATGGTTCGGGCAAACCATTGAGGATTTCGATCGAAATGCAAAAACAGTCATAAATTTTTGAAGTTGTCTAAATTGAATAGGTGTGGTCGAACATACCCATGTTTCGACCGAACCAACCCGTAGTTCGGTCGAACCTACCAGAGGTTTGATCGAACTACTCCACGAGCTTCACACATGGTTTTTAATGAAGATCGAATGGCCTTGATTTGATGATCGATTATAGCCGTTGAGGATGAACGGTGGTAATTCTTTGATGAAACTTGATAATGGATTTGATGGGTGTGAAGTAGGGGATTATTTCACCATTTTTAAGCAGCCAATTTCGAAGAAGAGAGTCTGGTTGTGTTTTGCGGGAATTGATTTTGGTTTATTTTCTTTTTCTTTTATTTCTTTCTTTTCTTTTCCCTTTTTTCTTATTTCTTTCTTTTATTTTTATATTAGTTTTCTTATTTTACTTTTCCTTTTTAATTTATTTTATTTTCATTTATTTTATTTTTCTATTTTTCCTAGCTTAGTATATATACCCATTTTTGGGGTAATTAAGGGACAATTCAATACCCATCTATTCTACTCTCTAATTAGTTTTTAGGAGAGCTTCTCTCTCTAGGTTTAGGTTAGAATTAGGGTTGTTTAGAGAGAAAAAGTGAGGGTTTCACCATTGATGAACTTGGATATTGAAGAAGAAATTGATCATCTTTTCTTTAGACTTTCATCTTCAATCAATGAGAATCTCTAACTCTCTCTCCTCTATTTTTAGTTGCTTTATTTTGATTATTATTTTAGTTGTTGGTATTGCTTGTTAATCATGTTTATTCTTGATTGTTTGTTAATTAATCTTGTTATTAGCATGATTAGTGAGTAATTTCCCCATTAAGGGGATGGTTGTGGTGTAGTTGGACCTTGAGCATGTTTTTGGTTTTAGAATTAATTTATTTGTGATTAAAGTCTTTAAATGCTTGATATTCTTTAATCTTCTTGCAAGTGCATATTGTTGGTTGATTAAAGGTGAATCTTTGCTAACAAGGAACGAAAGTTGACTTAGTTAAGGTTCATTACTATCGATTGTTATTTAATAGTACCTCCTAGTATATGGTTCTAATGTGGAAACATAGAGGCTATGTTAGGAGAAGCCAATTGACCCCGGAAGGCGGCTAGATTGGACCCTTTACTTCGATATTCGAGCATGTTTAGTTCATGATTAACTCAATTTCTATGCCTTTGTTTATGTTCAAGTGAATGCTACACCTAAACCCTTTCCTTTAATGTTTTATTTCTTGTTTAGTATCTCCTATTCCGGACTAGCTTAATTGTCGATAACATTTGGTGGTGTTTATCTGTTCTCTGTGGTTTGACCCCTATGCTTGCCATATACTCGTTTTAGGTTTGTTTAGGTTGTATAAATTGTATTTGATCTAGGGATAGACAATTGACGATGCGTTTATTCCCTTATCAATCATATTAATACGATTAATTTGAAGTCCATGTTAATTTTATAATCAATTAAGAAGGAGAAATTAATTTAATTATGGTTCAATTTTTATATTTAATGTGATTAAACTTTTGGAATTTATTAAATGTGATTTAATTGTGCTCAAAATATCCATGAAGAGGACCGGATTAAGGCCTAAAGTTTTCAAAAATTTTCGAACCCTAGAACCCTAGTTTCGAATTTTCGAAAAACCCTAACTCTAATTTTGAATTTTTCGAAATTCCTAGCCCTAAAATGTGATTTTTGTGCTTGATTTTGATTTAATTCAAATTGTTTAGTGTTTCATAATTTTAATCAGATTGATTTATGCACAAAAATGTTTAGTGTATGATTATCGATTTAATTTTAAGAATTAAAATTAAATCAAGTTAAATTTTATGGTGAACCCTAATTTTTAAAATTGAATAATGATTTAATTTTAATTTTTGGACTGATTTGATTTAATTTTGATAAATGTTATTTTAATTAAATTGAAAACCACAAAAAAAATGTAAGGGCGGCAATCGCGGTTGGGTGGCGCAGCCACGGCGACTGCCGACCAGGTTGTCAGTCTTGAGGGCAGGAGGTTCGTGGTGGCAATGGGCAGCAGCGTGCAAGCGTTGCACGGCTGCTAGAGCTGCTGCCACGCTGCTACCGTCCAAGGTAGTCAGCCACCGTGGCTAATTTCGTCTAGCCAACTTCGGTGGCTGGCGATGGCGGCTAGTGGTTTTTCAAAAAAAAAATATTTTAAAATATTTCAAGATAAATATGATTTATTTTGGGATAAAATAAAATATTTGAAAATATGATCTTTTATTTTGAAAGATAAAATCGGTTTAATTTGGATAAAATCTTTTATTTTAGGATAAAATCAAATCTTGCAAAAGTTATTATGAGACATACGACTTGAATTCTTTTTTTTCTTTTTCTTTGTGGACGGCTGGTCAGATTCTTCAACTGCCCAAACTTCCTTTCTCTTTTTGCTCACTTCAGTTTTCTGAGCCGGCTAAACAGAACAACTCTCTTTTTGCTTGTTGTACTTCTTGAAGTCCGATTTATGGCTGCACGAGCAGAGGTCGGTAGCCTGAATAAAGCTCTCTGCCACTATGAACGCCTCCTAAAGGGTGAATACCCTCTTTCGGAGCAGGTCGAACTTAATGGCCGACCCGTCCTTCAGACCCTTAAAGTCTGTATATGCTACCTCGTCAGACAGCCCCTGGATTTAAATTCTCACTAGGTTGAACAGCCTGACATAAAAGCGATGACCTTCTCTATCTCCCTACCGGATGGTGCTCAAGTCGAGACTTGTCTTTTTGGCAAGGATGTTCATCGAGAAGATGGAGGCAAATAGGAAAGCAAGCTTCCTGAAGTTGTCAATGCATCCGGCTGGCAGGTTGCCAAACCATTGTTGGGCAATGCCCTTCAATGTAGCTGGGAAGCACCGGCACCACATATCATCCTCTTGCCCTTGCATGTTCATAAGGTTGGATTAGGCCATGAGGTGGTCCTCTGGGTTGGTGGTACCATCATAAGCACCTACCAACACATTCTTAACCTTGGTCGGGTGTGCGGCCTCGGTTATCTCCTTGGTGAACGCAAAAGTTTATTCACCAAGTTTGAGCAGACGGAGCTGCCAGTCCAAAGGCAGGACGTTATATGCCGCCTGACCCCCAAAAAGGGTCGGTTGCATGCAATGTGGAGAATACGGACTGTAGACCCTAGGGGGTACGTACGGTGCATTCCCAATCATCTAAGGGCTAGAGTGGATGGAATTATCGCCTGTATGGCTCTCATGAAAAGATTGAATATTTCCTTCTAAGATATTCTTGAAGCTGCCTAAAATGCTCGAGGTAGAGGCTGACTCTGACAGCTCCTGACTTCTCCTACGGGTGATGATTTTCCGAGCGTCATGAGTTGATTTTTTGTTACGCACCGGCTGTTCCTCCAGATGGGGGTTTGTTAGATTCTTCTAGGGTAGAAGAGTCTTCGATCAGTCAAGGGTCCCGGGTGCCTTGTCCTTTGGATGCGGAGTTGGCTGCCTGTCCCTGACTTGCTTCCTCCTCTCTGGAGGAGTCTTCCTTGCCGACTGACCCTTGCTTGGGCCAGCCTTGCTTTAGACATCTACTTTTGGTCTCTTGTCCCAAAAGGAAGTGCAATGATCATAAATAAAACTATCTTCGTGTTGGATCAAAGTGAGGAATGCTTATGGATAATTGGCTAAACCGCAAATACACAAAAGACTAGCCTAACCAAAAACAAATAGAAAACAAGGTCCAATTAACTAAACCCGATCACAATTGGGCTTAATTCCATGCTTAAGACCCAATAATGACGGATTTAGAGGAACCTAGGTTAAATTTAATGTTGCAGTAGAAAAAGTCGCCCGCATCTCAATGAGTCGCGTTAGTATGGCGCGCACAACTACTTAAGTTGCGTGCAACAACCAGCGCAACTTCTAGAGATGCGCTCGCGGGAGATTCTGAATTTCATAATAATATAAAATCAAATCTTACCATAAAGCTACGCACAAGAAATTCTGTTGCGCTGCTATGAGCAGCATAACTAAATCACTTGCGCTGGGATGCCGCGCGCAACTCATCCAGATGCACGCGACACCTGCTGCGGCAGATTGCTTAAAACCCTAATTACACCCATTCCCTATAAATAGGGGCTTAATATGAGGCTCAAACACACATAAATTAATCTAAAATCCTGGCAGAAACTCTTGTGAACTTGGGCTACCAAACACACAGAAATTTACCTAAAATAAGATTAGAATTGAATGATTAATTAATTGATTGATCACTTAAGCCAAGGAAAATCTTGTTTACTTTTTCTCCTTTCACGAATTTGAATTAAATAAAGAATAACAACTTTGAAATTTAATTCCTACGTGATTAATGCTTGTAAATAAAATCAACTAACTTAGTTTTAGGTATCGCGTTGCATACATTGTTTGGTGATGAAATTGTAAAAAAGAAAGAGCTAGTAGAGGCCACACTAGGGCTAGAATAGCGATTCTCCTTTAAAGGAAACGTTATCTTAGTACCCTCGCTCTCGAACTCATTTCTGGTTTATGTATACCAATTTGGGCATGGGTAAACTTACGATTCGTGCTAATTATCCCTTGAACTCTACTTGGGAGAAAGGCATGAATGAGGTTTATGAGTTTTCCTAAAACTCGTTGGCGACTCCTACTTGTCTTTTACAAAAAAGCATGATGAGAGTATCATTTCTTATTCAAGGTCTCCCAAACAGTCAGGAATTCAAATCCTAATACACCCTAACAAGTGTAAAGTCCTAGGCGTTTAAAGGGCCATGGGCATCTAAGGAAGGATCCCCTACAATGGGAACACCCTCCTTACAGTGGTGACTCTGCTGGGGGCTTAGAGGTTACAAGATTAGTTATTAGTTATGGTTCAAGGTTTCCAACACTAAGTTGCCTACGGGTTGTAATGGGAATTAATTTGGATAATCTCTAGTTAGAGTGCGAGACTTGAACGCATAATATCTTTCTTTTGCACAAAAGTAAAAACCAAACAATCAACATTGCATCATGCATAATCATAGCACACTTTAACCTTTGGGGATTCGGTCATTAACTAGGGGTTGCCAACACTAGAATTCTATCCCGAAACCAATAACAATGATGCCACCCATATCGGTAACAAAATGTTGAAAGAGCGATGCCATGAGTAAACACATTGAGTGATTGATTTGTGCATCGTTTCTTAAGATATGGTACCCTTGGAAACCCAAGCCTTTGACCTTAGAATGGCATTATGTGTATCTTGGCTTATGGTATGCTTATGTGATTACGTGACTATATGCGACGTGTTAGGATAGCTTTCTTTCTTTTTCTTAAGTTTGGTTTAGGTTCCCAATTACGAAGTTGTCTCCTCATAATTTTAAGTCACATTCGAAGGGTAACATAAAAAAATCGAAAAAAAAATGATGGCAAATTTAAAAAAAAAAGCTCAAATTAAAAAATAATTTACGAGCAGGTGGCACGCGTAACTCAATGAGTTGCGCGACTCCAACCAGCGCAAGTGATTCGGATGCGAGCGCAGATTAGTCACTTGCGAGCGCCTACTGTTACGAGCCATTTTGATTTTTGCGAAAACAAATTGGCTAATTCCAAACAATATCTTAATTGAAGAATTGTTAAAGGTGATGTTATCCGTTCGAATATATCTTGCATTCTTTCCCCATATTTTTTCAAATACAAGCGTATCAATTTACTTATCCTTTCGTACTTCTTAATAAGCGCAATAAGTATGATATATTCGAACAAATAACATCACCTTTAATAATTCTTCAATGACGATATTGAGATGACAGTAATGGGATGATAGTGCTTATTGTGCGGGCGTTGGGAATGATACCGAACAATGTTGTGTCCTAAAACACAAAGTACAAGATCTAGTAGACGGTGGGAGAATTCCTACGCCTAAACCTAATAACAATGTATCCCCACTAGAGGCATTTCACATAAATGAGGACCACATGGGAAGTGATGCGTTCAATCCTTTGGACTATATCACACCTATAAGAAAACCCCTAACCACAACACTCATAGGGGCAACTATTGAAGTGTGTGGGTTGTGAGACGACGAATTCCAAGACTTATATGCCTCTAAGTACGCCGCCGTCCCACCTCCATCTTGTCTTCAAAATGAGACAAATGGAGCGCTTGGTTGGGATCATTTCTTGGGACAGTCAGAAGACTTATCAAATCTCTCTTAGGATGAAAAATGGCATCAAGCACAACTCATGAAACATCTTGAAATGGAGGCACGTTCAATGCCTCTAGAAGAATGTTGGTTCATGAATCCTACAACTAACCCAGAAGAGATAGATCATCTAACTCGTTCTGGGCGAGTTTACCAAGAACCACCAAATGGATCTTCAACCACACAAAATCAAACTCAAGGTCAAGTAAAAAACCCAATACCACCTCCACTTGTGGTGGAAGATCCATTGGTCAAACAACTTCACCAATCCAAGGCGAATGTTAGCATTTGGGAACTCCTAAGTACTTCTAAAGAACATAGCAATTCTCTTATGAATTCTCTAATGGCTTTGTCTGTAAGTATAAACACAACCCCCTAGGATCTCATTAGCTTGCTTACTAGCGAGAAATTTGACAAATCAATCATATTCAATAATGATGATTTTCCTTGAAAGGACACTACCCACAACAATGCATTATACTTAATTGTGGGGTGCAAAGGGTACAATATCCCTCTTACTTTAGTAGACAATGGGTCAGCTATAAATGTGTGCCCATTGCGAACAGAAAAATACCTAGGCCTTAATCCAGACAAGACATTCAATCAAACAACACAAAACATTAGGGCCTATGAAAACTTGAGGAGATAGGTGTGTGGAACTGTAAAGCTGCCAATTACCACAGGCCTTATTCAAAAGATGGTTGAATTCCATGTCATGGACATTGAACCCACATTCAACCTTCTACTTGGACGTCCTTGGATACATGAGCTTGGTGTAATACCATCCTCACTTCATCAAATGACTAGGTTGAACTATCAAGAGCTTCCTATGACTATACATGCTTCTCCTAAATAGCCATAAATGACCAATCGCTTCTAGATATAAACCATGATAATGATGAAGACAATATGTGGGGATTTGCCGTCGAGCCGATCTACACAATCGAAATGGAAGAGAGCCTTGAAGAATCATTCAAGCTTGATCCATATTCCACCCGGATAGTAAACAACATCTTGTTTAATAGTAGTTGCTTTCATGGGATGCCTTTAGGAATAGGAATGAAGAAATCTCTTTTACTTTCTATCCCAAAGAAAAGTCTCTCTTTTGGATTGGGATATAAACCAACCAAGGAAGAACTAGAGTCTCACGATGCTAAAAACTAAGCAAGTAGAGACAAAAATAAGAAAGGGATAATCACTTTGCTCCCATTTTACCAACAAACCCTTAATGGACAATTTATTAGGAAGGGAGAAGATTACCCTTTTTATGACTTTCCAAAACCATTAGTTTAGGGAAGAATAAAGAAGCCTAGATATGAGATATTTCATGATTGCTACTTCTTTAATAACGATCTTGAAATCGTTGAATCAAAACCCCCAACCCAGGGTGCTATGATAGGCAAGCATTCAACTTGCTATATGGAATAGAGAAAACCCTGTTGCTACCGTGACTAATCATAATTCCATCCAAGATGTAGATTATTTTGACCCAATCTTGTTGATCACCCCTTTTAATGAAACCTTCGAGCATTGATGGAGGAAATATTTCAAGTGGACCATTTATAAAGGTGATAATATAAGATGGAGATCGTTAGAGGCGAGGGGAAGATGTTTGAAGAATCGGATGAAGAGTTTTGCTTAAACTTTAAGGAAGCTGAAAATTTGAGCCTTGCGGCCATTACTGAATCTTTATTTTTTAGTTCTTAGGACGAAGATCGCAAAAAGGATTCTTCTCTTGATGTACTCTCTTTTGAATTCAATAATATGAGCTATATATCCAGGTATATGCCTTCTCTTGTATCTTTTGAATGCTATAACAATCATTCTAATGAAGATGATAATATTAACAATTTGGTTGAACTAATGAATGAATGAGAACAAAAGAACCCTATAATTGAAGAAACTAAAACAGTCAATATAGGGACTAATGAAAACAAAAGGGAAGTCAAAATTGGCTTAACTTTAAATTCGGAAGAGCGATCGATTCTTATATCGACGCTCAAAGAATTCGAAGATGTGTTTGCTTGGTCAAACAAGGACATGCATGGAATAGATAGGGAAATTGCAGAACATACCATTCCCTTAAACCCTTCCTCTAAACAAGAAAATCAAAAAATTTTGACAAATGAAACCTAAGGTCGCTTTGAAAATAAAAGAAGAAGTACAAAAGCAATTAGACGCAGGTTTCATTCGCGTATATAATTAACTAGAATGGGTAGCGAACATTGTCCCAGTCCCTAAAAAGGATGGACGAGTTTGCATGTGTGTCGACTTTAGGGACCTTAACAAGGCTAGCCCTAAAGACGCCTTTCCTCTACCTCATATTGATATATTGGTAGATAACACGGCTGAACATCCAATGTTATCCTTTATGGATGGATACGCAGGTTAATACCAAATCCTAATGGTAAAAGAAGATGAAGAAAGTTGTGCTTTATCACCCCTTGGGGTACATATTGCTACACAGTCATGCCATTTGGTTTAAAAAATGCAGGAGCTACGTACCAAAGAACAGCTACAACTCTGTTGCATGATATGATGCATAAAGAAATAGAAGTGTATGTGGGTGATATGATTGTAAATTCCAAAGATAGAATAGGATACATAAAAGCTTTATGCAAATTTTTCACTCGCATAAAAGAATATAAAATGCGATTGAATCCACAAAAATGCGCCTTCGGAGTAACTTCTGGTAAGTTACTCGAATACGTAGTGAGCACACATGGCATTGAGATCGATCCCTCTAAGATAAACGCAATCTTTGATATACCTCCCCCTCAAATAGAAAAAAGAAATTAGGGGGTTTCTTGGCAAACTAAAATACATTAGTCGGTTTATCAACAAATTGAGTATGAATTGTGAGCCAATATTTAAAAAATTGAAAAAAAAGAAGAAAAGCATGAATGGGACGATCAATGCCAAAGGGTCTTTGAGAAAATCAAAGATTATCTTAAAAGTCCACCAGTTTTAGCACCACAAGTACCCAAACTACCTCTTAGGCTATACATCATGGTTACATACACGACCACAGGTGCCATGCTAGCACAAGAGGTAGAAAAAGTCGAGCGTGCAATATACTACATAAGTAAAAAATTCATTCAATATGAAACAAAATATATCACCTTGGAAAAAACAAGTTTAGCATTAGTGTGGGCAACTAAAAAACTACGACATTACATGCTACCACACACTAGTCATGTGATTTCTCAACAAAATTCGATAAAGTATTTGTTTGAACAACCACCTATACAAGGAAGAATATCCAAGTGGTTGGTAATGTTTTCCGAATTTGAACTAAATTGTATTCCTGAAAAATCAATAAAAGGGAAAGAAATTTCCGATTTTATGGCCCAACCATCTGTTTTGGGGTAGTTGTGTCCCTCGGGAGAGTTACAGCTCAAGACTGGATTCAGCAAGGACGCTTGTACCTGCAAAACAAAAGGAGCACTGAATGGTTAGTGGTCCGCCTCCGAAGATTAAGTTAGTATGGATTTGGAGTAAAATATGCAGAAATTAAGTTAACTGCTCGGATTCCAAGCTCAGGTGCAGTCTGTTTCTTGAGAACGACAACTCAGTAATGATTGGAACGTAACGTGCCCCAATAAATTGGTGGAATGTCCCTATTTATAGGGACCTTGAGAAGTGTGCCTCCCTAGGGTTTGATGATCTAGGGATTAAGGCAACGCCGTTTTGCGGCGCCCTTGAAGTTTGGGCCTTGAAGGCCACCATTCCAAAGGAGGGATATCTGAGTGACACGTGTCATGCATTTGAAGTGTCCATTTGGACGCCTCCCAGGGAGACACGTGTCGCTCTCTCATTGGTCCACTTGGGTATAAGGAGCTTTTATTCCTCAATGAACGACGATTAAGAGCTTTGCATCATGTACAAGTCTACCAACGACACATTGCGCGACATTTTAACAAGAGGGTACGACCCAGAAATATCAAAGAAGGTGACTTTGTACTAAAAGAGGTTAGGGATTCACCATCTGATCCAAGAGGGAAATTCAAACCTAATTGGATAGGGCCCTACCGCGTAATTAAAATTATCAGGAGGAGCTGTCAGGTTAATGGATATTGGAGGTGATGAAATTCGCCAACTAACAAACATTGATCGACTTAAAAAATATTACATATGAAATCCGGATAAACTCATTCATTCATTAAATAATTCATTTTTTTAGCATTCAATTAAAAGATTCTAAGTGTTACGCACTTTACCGAATAACACGGTAAAGTTCATAACACTTGGGGGTAATTTCAAAAAAACCATAGACCATTCGAGTGATCATATTTTTTCGAACATCACAACAAACTCTTCATACTTGGGGGGGGGGGTGGTAATAATGCGAAAAAAAAACTAATGCTCATAGCACAGGTGTAGCGCGCAACTAAAGCAGTTGCACGCGAATTTCTCGAGCAACGGAATCATTTGCACGCGACAGGCTTGCGCAACCTTAGACGTTGCGCGCGCCATCTGATGACGAACTGCGAACCCAGAATTTTTTACGCGAGAATAAAATTGCGATTTTTACTTGCGATAACAAAAAAGGCGTTTCTCGAAAATAACATATACTCGGAAAATAAAAATTAAGCTTTGATTTAAATTATTAAATAAAGTTTGATTAATTTTTCATTCAATTTCTATATAAGAGGTTGAAGAAAAAAATAATATAATACAAACATTGCAAAGAACTACCCAAAGACCTGATTTCGTAATACGAATACGTAGGCAATCTTTATGTTCGGTCATATAAAAAAATATATAATAAAGCTCATTTTATTCCATTCAAAATTAAAAAAACAGAGGCATTGTTGAACTAGATAATAAATTAAAAAAAAAAGTAGTGATTACACTTTATTCGAATTAAACTAATGACAAATTGTGTAACACTAAGTTTTTACTGTATCCTCGATTGTCACAGTCGACAGAGGAGTAGTATCCATTGCAGTAGTTTCTGCAACCTTAGAGCTTTCCCCTTCACTCTTTTTTTTAACCCAAACATTATTCTTTAATTTAGGAATTGGGGTCTTTGCAACTTGTTTTCCTTTTCCTTTAGCAATTGTTGGGGTCTTCTTGCGAGTATTTGGTGAAGGTTCTTTAATCTTCACCCCTTGTTGTGCAGGTTTAGGAGGAGCCTTTCTCTTTGGTTCCTTTGAACGAGCCTTAGGAGATGAGAAGTCTAATTTTCTTCTCACTCCTTTGTTTTGGCCACTAGGAGGAGTAGTGGTGGCCGAATGCATCAATGGTTTGGGTGGATTGCGAGCTGAGGCCGCTTGATTTTGTCATCGAGCCCTATTTAGTTCACCCTTGTCCGCCGCATTCATCCAAACCTTGTACAAGGAGGATATAACAATACTCACATTAAGATTTGTACTACCCATCTAGGGAGACTTGACCAATATTCTATCCAACGAGGGATCCGTTCAGGTTTAGAGATCATATCTTTAGAGGCATCATAATCTTGAGGGGGGTAATTTATTCTCATCCCTTTGCAAGGAAAGATGTAAGTAGTACTAGATAGGCCTAAAAGCCTAATATATGGACAATTAAAACTATTCCCAACCACACTTACTTATGTTCCACCAAGGAATCACAAAGCGTATGTTGGGAACCCCATGACAGAAAAACGACGTCCATTCTTCTTCATTCTTGTGTTTGTAGAGAATTCGACTTCCAGGAAATGTTCTCACTCCATGAGCCTCAAAATTTTGTGACTTCTCAACAATTCGCAAGCACTCCATGAGCCAAATCTGAAAAATAAAAAGACAAAGAAAATTAATTTGTGACATTGCACGAGCAGGTGGCGCGCGCATCAAAATCAGTTGTGCGCGGCATACGCGCGCATTGGAGAAGTTGCGCTTGTCAGACTAGCCAAACTTCCTAACTTGCGCTACTTTACGACAATAAAAAATGTAATAGGAGTGGACTTCCCATGAAACCATTCTCGTTAGGGTCTCCTCTAAGGCGATTCAAGCATAGAACGGTTTCCGCCAAAGCTAAAGGAGCGGGTGAATAACATCTCTCTATTTGCTCTACTATGGATACCATGGAATAATCTCCGTATTCTTTACCTGTCCTAAGTAAACAATTGACAAAAAGACAATAACATAAAGCACGAATTTTAAAACATTTTTAGTCAAGTTGTCACGAGGGGCGACGAAATGTTCAGTAAATTGAATTAAATTCACGCCTTCTTCTTTTCCAATGTTAACCATATCATTGTCACTCAAACCAAAAAATATTTAAAAAATAGGTTTGGGATCTGACAAGCTAGGGGCATATGTCACAGGGAGGGTATTTGCAGGAAAGACTAGTAGAGCCTCAAACTCGCCAGGTAAAGGGACAATTTCATCCCCATTGAAAAGAAAGAGGTGGTGGTTCGATTCCTAATGATTAACAGCGGCATGGAGAAAACCAAAGTTTATAACTAGTTGCATATAACTCAATAAAGGGTCAAGTATTATATTTTGAAGGCTAGTTTATACTCAGTTGAAAGGGACGTGACTCATTGCTTCAACCGTTGTTCAAAAGTTTTTGCCATGATCAATGTGTAAAGAAAGAATTTAGAGAGTTTAATTATTTTTAATTCTTTATAGCACTACTAAGCGAATGAATGCGAGATGATCAACACAAAACCATGCTTAAACAGACCCAAGAGGGGCAAATTTTCTTCTTATTTTCCTTCTTTCTTTTTTCTTTTCCCCTTCTTTTTCACTTTCCTTTTCAAGCCCTCGTTTCTTTGTTCTTTTTTTGTTATATTTCGAGGGGGTTAAGTTGGGAACCCTTTCCCTCCCTTAGGAAAATTTTTTGCTATACTAAAAAAAAATTTAAAAAAAAAATCATGGGAACAAAAAATGACAAGATGCTCAGCGACTCCCGGATGACTAATAAATATATAATAATAAAGAAAATATGTACATTTGTTTCCAAATAAAATAATAAATTCAAAGGAAGTCAAGATGCTCAGCGACTCCCGGATGACTGTTGTACATCCTGCAAAATCCAAACAAAGATTAATACACAAACTGTGTAATAACTTTGATTAAAGAAAAGGAAATAAACTAACTGCGACCATCCGATGATCACGGCATGATAAAGCCACAAGGGCTCTCCGATAAGCAGCTTGGAAAGCACGTATAATCCTCACCATGTCGTTCACGCTCTCCCGCGGTACCTGTTCCAAATACAAGGACAGTTAACGAACAAACGTATATGAAAAAAAATATAAAAACAAATATATATAGGAAATCAACACACTGACTCAACCGTCTCAAGAATAAACGGTATGTCCTCCTCCTCCTCCGTTGTTGGGAGAATCTCGCGAATTACCTATCCAAAAGCATCGGTAAGCACCTAGAAGAAAAAAAACATATTATAAAATACTTGCTGAAAACGCAATAAAAGAGTCATGGTTCCGAAAATAAAAGAAAAAAAAAACATATGGTAAAATACTTACTGGAACAAAAGATGGGAAAGGAGTCAGCCTAGATGCGATGAAAGCCTGGTAAGATGCATTCGGCAGCACCAGCTGCTCCGCTAAACGAGGATCTCCTGAGCTTGATTCTCGGTAGATAGCAAGTCCGGACGCAACATCCGGATCATCCGGATAAAGACTGCCAGAGAACACGCTCGACTAAAAACCAAGCGTCCGTCCTGTAGAGCACTGGAAGCCCCTGATAAAGGGGCCAAAAACGGCAACGAATCATGCTAGACCGGACCGCCTCAGGGAGAGCGACGATCAAACTCCAAGGACAGAGATCGATCTACAAACACAGCCACATGAAAAATCATCAAAAAATAAACAAAAAACGAAAAAAAAGAGAAGATGCACATGTGGTTGAAGTACTAACCAACACACGAGTCGTCGAAAGGATCATCTAGCGAAAGTCGCCTGCTGAAGTGGCTCACCTCTTCTTAATTGTGACCAGTCGATGGCCGATAGTAAAACGAGCAGCCCCGAGCGTCCTGGGGGCTAATAAAAGTAGGTACAAATATCCCCAAGCCTATAAGAAACGAAAAAAATAAGAAAAAAAAAATAAAAATGGCGATTAAAACAAAATCTAAGGATAAGTACATACCTTAAGGATACGACCATGCCACGTGAGGGAGATCCGAGGCACCTCCGTAGCTGCCGCGGAATCCATCACACGGGTCGCCTTGCCCGTAGCTGTAAGCATACGAACATACGACACCTCCACCTAACACTATTTACCTACCTTCCCCAAATCATTGAGGCAAATAAGTAACCCAATGGCGAAACGCTCTCCTTGATCACTCAAGATAGTGATGGAAAGAACGTGAGCAATGTATACCCGAGCCAGCTACTCAGGTGTACACTGCCGATCTACCTCGTCAGCCGACAACTCATCGGCAAGAACTAAGTATGGACAAGACTGCGTATACATGTGAAGGGCCTCAATCCACAAAGGAAAGCCAACGACGCAGGCTGACTCGATAAAACCCGAAGAGCCAGTTGGGAGCTAATCCCCGAAAGTTCCACAATCTCCTTTACCACCTCGGGAAACTCTTAAAACGACCTCGCATGTCACTAGAGCTGTATAGACACATGATAGGCTCACTCTAAAAAAAGAAGGGCACAAAAAAGAGTAAAAATGTGGTAATAACTTGTTTCGAAGAAAAAGAAAAAAAACGGAGGCGCAAAGAACGCACAATGCTCGCCAACCCCTGATCGAGACGTGACGGTTTGGGTCCCACTTAAGGATCCTAGGGTCCTAGTTGGGAGGAGCCTCCCAAACAACAACCTCCTGGCGACGACGATCAGCTCCAACACATCGCTCCTAAACCTCCTCACGAGGACAGATTACCCTCTTTCAAGGGCTAACAGCTTTGTCAGGCATGGGATATCCTAAAACCTCCTCAGCGTCGACAAATGGAAGCGAATCCATACTATGAATGGATAAAGTTTCAATAATAGTTTATTTTTTTCTAAACTAAGCTAATATACATGTTTTGGACCCATTCTGGCAGCATAAAGGCTACCGAAAGGGAAAAACACAAATTTCGAATGCCACCCATACTAGGGGCTACGATACCTGTAGTTAAACTCAGTAAATGGGGGCTTCTAACACCCATAAAATCCATCCTATACCAGTTTCAACTAAGTATTCAAGGTATTAAGTTCCAAAATCTCAAAGAATCAACTATACCTAGGCGAATAATAATAACAATAATGTAATTATCGTCTACCAAACAATCTTGAAGTTCCAACGTGGCAATTTTCGTATACACTTCGCGCCAATTTTCGGATTCAAAATTTTCAAAAAATTACTTATGAAGATATAATTAGTTCTTATACTATAATTATTTCATAATCAACAAGTATAGCTAAAATGAGCAAGCAAAATAACAAGAAACAAACCAAATTCGAAGAAAAGTGAAAAAAACGTACTCAAACGAAGAAATGCTCATACAAGGTCCAATACTTAACCATTTTTCATGAAATTTGTTTCAAAACACTCTTTAAACATAGAAAAATAACATAGAACAAACAATTTCAAGAATAATGGCTTGAATTGAAAACCCCCAAATTCGAAAATTAGTGTTTAATGATTCGAAAAACACCCAAATTTCGCGAAGAAAAAACGAGTTTAAACAAAAAACTTACATTGGATTGTGGCAAAGATGAATTAAGGGTGAGATTTACTTCCTATAGCTTCGAAAATCACAAAAAACGAGCTTCTTAAGGAGAGAGAGAGGAACGAAAATGGCAAAGGAAGAAGAAAAAAGTGCAAAATTAAAATCGCGCTTAGCGATTTCTTTTTGCTGACTAAAATGTCGCGCACAACTGAAAAAGTTGTGCGTGACAGACCAGCGCAACTCAAAACGATGCGCGCGGCTGGCCAGCGCAATCCACTAAGTTGCGCATGGATACTGGTCAATAAAATGAGTGGTATCCAAAATTTGACCCGTCTGATTATTTTTAACGGTTTTTTGCTCGTTATTAGACGTAATGGCGCGCAAATTATCAAAATCTTTTAAAATTTCTTTGCATTTTGTAGTTTTCTTTCTTCTTTGATAGTTTTTTGTATCATTCTGCATGTACACCGTGCTTTGTGCCTTCCCTAAGCATACATTATGAACGTTTTTTGTAATAGTGTCTTAAGACGTTCCGTAGTGGTGCTTTACGTAAAAGCTCCCATAGACAGGTTTGTCTATTTACTGTACTGACGTTGTAAATGTCCATATTTTCTTCTTTTTTCAAGTTCACAGCAAAAAGGAAGGTGTCATCATGCAGCGTAAAAATGCAAGACGTTATCATACAGCGTAAAATTGTATGGCGTAGGTGTTACATAAAATTTCACTTCTTCCCCAGCTTTGCGAGATATACCTCTCGGAACTAAAAGGTAGATAATTACTTTTCTTTAGGCGTTAGCTCACAAGTTGACAGGCACCCCGAACCATTCGGGATCGGGATCGGACAATTCTTGATTGGAAGCAAATATGGTAGTTAGTGCGCTTACTAGCTTACCAGATAGTTAGGGTGTCGTCCACCCCCTGTATAAAGAGCAATGAGACGATGTCGCAACTATGTATTCATGTGCCCCCAGTCTTGAGAAACTTGTACTCATCTTGTGGACAAAAGAGAGTTGTCAATTTTCTTCTTTCTCACTGGATTTGGATATATGCCTCCAGTCTTGAGACATGTATTTCTATCTTGTGGACATCAAGTTTTGCGTTTTGACAAGCGAATTGTCAAGAACTCTATTTCGGCTGCGAAAGCGAAAATGTTTAGGCTGCGAAAGCCAAAAGGCAGCAAAAGCCGAAAGGCTACGAAAGCCGAAACATTCTTTTTATCATCTTTTCAAATTGTTAATATCAGGCTAAAGTGTCAATGACGTATCGAGGGACTTTAGACCAACGATGACATGATTGGGAGGACATCATCCCCTTTTAATCCTTTTTTAAACCGATCTTTTCTCATGACATGACATCACCCAGAACACCTTTACTTGTAAAAGTGTTCTACAAATGCAAAGGATCAATTTAGATTCTTTAGCGCGTTAAGGCTAGAAAATACATTTTTTAGCCTTAATAACTACTTTTTTCAAAGACTTAACTAATCAAGGATCGTTTTGACATCCTTAACATTTCTGAAAGATTCTCTACTCTTTGAGAACTTTGCAGAATAAGTCTCGGATTTATTTCCTTGACTACTTTGATCTTCGTCGACATATTCTAGACTCGATCATAGTGGGGGCTAACTGTAGACATCTACTTTTGGTCTCCAGTCCCGACAGGAAGTGCAATGATGATAAATAAATCCATCTTAGCGTTGGATCAAAGTGAGGAATGCTTATGGATGATTAGCTAAACCGCAAAGACACAAAAAGACTAGCCTAACCCAAAAGAAATACAAAACAAGGTCCAATTAACTAAACCTAATCATAATTAGGCTTAAGCCCGTGCTTTGGACCCAATAATGACGGATTTAGAGGTGCCTAGGTTAAACTTAATGCTGCCACAGAAAAATCCGTGCGCATCACAATGAGCCTTGCAATAATGGCGAATTAGTTGCGCGCAATACCCAGCGCAACTTCTAGAGATGCGCTCGCGGGAGATTCCGAATTTCATAAAAATATAAAATCAAATCTTACCATAAAGCCGCGCACAAGAAATTCTGTTGCGCAGCCCAAAGCAGTGCAACTAAATCACTTGTGCTGGGATGCCGTGCGCAACTCATCTAAATGTGTGCAACCCCTGCTGCGGAAGATTGCTTAAAACCCTAATTGCACCCATTCCCTATAAATAGAGGCTTAATACGAGGCTTAAACACATAGAAATTAGCCTAAAATCCTGGCAGAAACACTTCTGAACTTGTGATACCAAACCCTCGGGAGAGTTACAACACGAAGATTGATCCGGAGTGAGCTGTACCTGGAAAACAAACGGAGACATCGGTTGGGTGGTGCTCCGCCGCCGACTCACAAGTTAGAAACTTGAAGGGAGAAAAAGGTGCGAAAATTTAGGTGGGGTTCTGCTCGGATTCCAAGCTCAGGATGTCTCTATCTAAGAGTAAATGTGTAATAAATGGTAAAACGTGCCCTCAAAAAGAGGGACATCTCCCTATTTATAGGGTCTTTGGGATTTGTGCCCCTGATTAGGTCACTGAACCCTAATCATTGGTGGGATGCGCTGCTTTGCGGCTTTCTCGGGATTTGGGCCTGAAGGCCGCCTTTTTCCCTTAATTTCAGGAGTGACACGTGTCAAGCAAGGATTGGTCCACTTTGGGCCATCTTGAGGCTGGCACGTGTCATCCTCTTATTGGACCACGTGGCAGGGTAAAATTACCCTAAACATTTACCCCTTAAGATGTGACGTGGCACGCCATGTGGCATCTGTGACATGTGTCACGCTCCGATTGGCGGTAATTTTACCATTAAAGAGTAACCGTTCACCTTCCGGGTTAGTTACGGAAATGCCCCCGTATTTACCCTCTATATATAGCCGTTTTACCCTCATAATCTGGTACGTTTACAAAAAAATTTCTAGAGAGAAGTTTGAGAGAGCAGAAGTCATCCGTTTGAGTCAGGCGCAAGCAAGTAAGCTCGTTTACCATCGACCCAACCGGATCCGCTTAGTTTCCAGATATTATATCAAAAGGTACCATCTCTGCCTCTCTCAGCTCTTTTTCTTTTTTCACCGTTTGTACATATTTCTTGCAATAAATGGATGCATCACCAACACACACGACACAACCTAGGTTAGAGTCCAGCCGGTCACTAGGGACGGTTGAGTCTAGGACTGGGAGTGCCGTCTCGGGGTGTTGAGACCACCCTTTGCCTTGGATTCCGACCAGTTACGTGTCTGTGCAGGACACAATGGCTCGGATAATGCAGACGGCGACTAATCCAAATTACAAGAGCGAAGGCTCAGGCGGCCAAACGCCTGAGGGAGAAACGCCTGGTTAGGGAGACCAAACGGCTCTGGAAAGATCCCTTCCGCGCGCCCCTTCAACCCCCGCTGACTTTTTTTTGGAAGAGTGTGACCAAGGCGGCGACGAGGCCGTCTCTGCCCCCTTGACCCAAGATGAGGAAGAGACGGAGAGCGACAGCTCCGCCTCTACCTCTGAGAGCAGTGATGATTTACCCCCGCTTCAGGATAGCGAGGAGGAGGAAAAGAAAAAGTGGAACGAGAAGGACGATCCCTTCAATATCCACGTCTCCTACAAGGACTGGATCCTAAAATGGAAGAAAACTTAAAGAATTTTACTCAAATGCACCCGCTAGGAGACGAGTATAGGATCTGGGTGCCGCTTGAGAATGGCACCATCGCCTGGGAGGACGATCAAGAGAACGCCAACAGCTATTTCGGCTGTTATGAGGCGGCATTCAAGGCTGGCCTTAGCTTCCCCATTCACCAGGCGGTGAAGGCAATTTTAAGAGGCTACGGCCTCGGAGTCTGGCAACTTATCACCAACTCTTGGACAAACATTCTGGGGTATGTTGCCGCTTGCGAGTTGCACGGGCTTAACCCCGGCTGGGAGGCTTTTGCTAGTATGCACTATATTAGCAGAAGCCCAGGCGGCTGGAGGGCGTGGTACACTCTAACCGCGCATCCCCAATATATGATGACCTTGGACAAGGTCTCGAAATTCGACGGCTGGAAGCACAGGTTCTAACTGATGTCAGCTCCTACCAGACGGGAGAATTATAAATTCCGTCTGTATAATAAGAAGCCCAACTTGATGGGTCGGAAGTGCGCTCTTCCCCGGATCCCAGAGGAAGATTTTTAGAAGATCATTAAGGCAAACTTTTTTGCCCTCACAGACGCGACCTTGTCAACCGGGGAAACAATAAATGTTCCTAAGAATTGGATCCCCAAGAGCGCCTGGTTCAGGGACGAGTGTTTTCTAGCCGCCTGCGGGCTAGGGCATATGTTTACCAAACGTATGCGCCTGAGTTTATATCCGTCTATAGTATTTTTCTATCGAAATTGGTTTATGATATTGACCAATTTCTTCCTTTTTGCAGAGGAAACATTAAACATGTTGCAGACGGAGAAAACTCCCAAGCGGTCCTCTACACTCATCCGCAAGCAGCTTGCAGAAATAGTTGCGGCTGAGGTCAAGGCCAAGGTAATAAACGCTTGACCCTTTCTTAAATTGATCTTTAAAACTATTTTTCTCGGATGCTATCTTTGACTTGGTTATTTTCGCTGGGGGGAGAGGTTGGAAAGACGTTTGAGAAACAACTCAAACGGGCTAGGGAGGAGACCCCCTCCGTTCTCAACAAAATAAAAAAATCCACCTCCGCGTCCACTCCTTGCGCTTCAGCTGGGCATCAGCAGATGCGGATAGCAGGGCGAAACAAGAAGGTATGCGGAAACCTGGGCCTCAACCTCGTTAACCCCGTAACAGCGACCGGGGGGTTCTCCACGTCTGCAAGCGGTTCCCGCTTGGTTAGCTTTGAAGGTAAGAACCCTTTTGAATCTCCGCTTGAGCTGGGGTGGCCTTTGCGGGTGAAATCCCACTCTCAACAGACGTCATCTTCAGACGGCCGGCAACAAATAGGTGTTGCCTTAGTTTCGCACTCATCACGTATTGATTGTGGTGCAGATCAATCTCCCCGCTGGCCAGACGTCCAGAAGCATGCCAAGGCCATGTTGGAAGCCGTCCGGAAGAGGGATAAAGACAGTATCCTTGGGATAGAGACGTTCAATCTTGAACGCATTCTATCCCTTCTGGCTGAGGTAAGAAACTTGTCAATTCAATTTTATTTTTTCCAAGTGTTTTATCCCGCCTGCAATACTTATACCGCCTGCTTTTTTGCAGGCCATGCTGCGGGTGGACGGGCTCAAATGTCCTTATTCCAGCAAACGGGAAGAGGTAAAAAGGGCCAAGAAGTCCGCCATAAACGCTGACAATATTGCTTTACACTCGATTATCGTAAATGAACTTGAAACTAAAGTAATCATTATGACACAGGCGTCTAAAATCCAGCAGTTGGAAGCGGATCTAGAGACGGCCAAACAACGGGCAACTGATGCTGAGACGACCCGGAAGGAAGCGGAGGAGGCCCAGAAGAAGGCGGATGAAAGCGCCAAAAAGGCTGATGAGGCGCTCAAGAAGGCCCAGACGGACCTTGGCACACTTCAGGGTGTTTTTGAAGAGAACACCAAACTGAAGGCCAAGGTTAAGAAACTGGAAAAGGAGGCTGCTCAGGCTCAGAATAACTTTGCAGCAACCCTGGAGGCGGAGCAAAATCGCCTAGTTGCTGAAAGTGACGCTGGCAATGACGCCCGAATGAAAATCGCCTGGGCTGCCTTGTACCCAGACGCGGATTATGGCGTCTGGGCACTAGCTCACAGGTACGCCGAGGACGTGGTGTACTTGAGAGAGAGAGGTGAGCCAGAGCCAGAGTCCTTCGACGCCTGGGTTAACGCCAACAATGTTCCTCTCGTGCCTCAGCTACCTGGTCCGGGTGAACCGCAAGAGATTCCCTCAGACGATGAGGAAGAGGACCAGGAGGAGCCGCCTGCAGCCCATAAGTGACTTTTCAGCGGCAGCATTCCAATCTCTGTTTTTGTTTTTTTCTTTTACTTATTCAGCGGCAGTATGCCAAAACTTGTTTTTCTAGCCTGCGTGCCGAGTATATTTGTATTTACCGGCTAAGGAGCCGGGTTAATTAACAATTTCTCTTTCTCCCGGACGGGGTCCGGTTAACATTTAATCCACTACAACCGTTTGGTTGGGTGGACTTTAATGAATGCACCGACTGAGTCGGTTTTGATCATTTAGCGTTTGCGTTTGAATTTCAATTTTTGCGAATTTTAATTTTTCATTTTTGCCCAACTTATCAAAAGCATGCGGCGATTTTTTGCCTAAATAATCAATAGTCCGGCTGTCCTTGCCCCTGGACGGCTGTGTGATTGGTTTCAAGTGGAGTTGGTTGATTGACTTGAAAACGTCTAATGCTGCAAAGAGCATGATATGTTTGTAAGTCAATCAATCACAGTAGGGATTGCCCCAAACCAAGTGCACAACCGTACACCAACAGGCGTTCCCGTCACTACCCAGACGGCGTTTGTCTGTCTTGGTAGAGATTTCATAGCCATTGAACAACTCTTTTGCCCCAATTGGGGTGGGAAGTGCAATTTTGGCATAAATAACCTGTCAGAATTTCAGCCAGTGACCGACTGATGCCTCTGGGCATCCGGTATCTGGGAACTTTATCGTTCTTCATAGGTCATTTCGGTGAGACGGCTAGGTGTTGACCAACTTTGTCGTTCAATTTTTTCCGTCTGCATGGATACGTAGAACCGACAAATAGTCTGTTCTCTACGACGATTCCACCCAGAGGGGTGTCGCCGGACGCCTTTGTCCATGTTGGGACAGGCGATTTTATAAAATGAGCAACCATCTGGCCATTTTAGCCGTTGGTCTTGTTTAGGACTGGTTGTATAGCTGCCAAGCGTTTTTGTGCTTAACTATTAATCAGTTAATTTACACTAAGTGTAGAACTTAGTCGGTTAAACCAAAACGCCTGTCTGGGTATTACCCAGACGGACGGGCATTTATTAAATCATACCAAGTTTTAAACTTAAGTAAATAAACAAAGGATCCATCTAAGTATTACCCAGGCGGTCAAGCAAACCAACTAAGTATCAGGCGGATAATAAAAAAGTAACAAAACAATTTTGCAAACAAAGTCTGAATTTTTATTAACTGACACTGTTTACAAAAAATTTACATTCTCAGAAGTAGTACTTTTTCAGATTGTCTACATTCCAAGTTCTAGGCAGGCGCCTGCCGTCTTGAGTTTCTAGGCGGTAGGTGCCATCCCTTACTTCTTCATAAATACGGTAGGGGCCTTCCTAATTTGGAGTTAGCTTCCCCAACTCATTGGCCCTACCGGTTGCCTCTATTTTTCGTAACACTAAGTCGTCAACTTTCAAAGGACGCTTTTGTACTTTCTTGTTGTAGGCTCTAGTCATTCTCAGACGGTAAATCTCATGACGCAAGGCGGCATTGCCCATGCATTCTGGGAATGAATCCAATGCCAGGCGCATTGCTTCCCAGTTTGCCTCTTCATCATATAGCATGACTCTGAGGGTCGGCTCGTAATGTTCGATGAGCAAGACGGCTTCAGCACCGTAAACAATGAGAAATGGGGTTTCACCGGTTGCCCCTTTTGCTGTTGTCCGGATGGCCCATAAGACTAGATTAACTCTTCTGCCCATAAGCCATCGACTCTTACTATTTTCTTCTTAATGCCGTCTGAGATGAGTTTGTTGAAGGCTTCAACTTGGCCGTTTACTTGGGGTCGGCCAACAGATGCAAAATAGCTTGAGATCCCCTGATCTCCCAACCAAGTTTTTAACTGAGGCGTCTCAAACTGAGGACCATTATCAAACACCGTAGACATAGGTACCCCATACCGGGTGATAATGTTCTTCCAAATGAAGGAAATTACGTCTGAGGTCTTGATGTTTTTAACCGCCTCAACCTCCACCCACTTGGTGAAATAATCCACAGCCACTAAGATGTAGCGCTTTCCGCCTGGAGCAGGCGTGCAAGGACCTAGAATGTCCATGCCCCATTTTGCAAACGGGATTGGGCTGTGGATGGCTGTCAGATCGGTAGCCGGACGGTGAATGAGTTTGCCAAAATTTTGCCACTTGTCACATTTCTTTACCAACACTTTGGCGTCTGCCTCAAGAGTGGGCCAAAAATAATGTCGTCTGGCTCTGACGGCTAGGGATTTGCCGCCTATGTCGGAGGTGCAGAATCCCGAATGCAAGTCTTCGAGAACTTCTTTCCCCTTTTCTGGGGTGACACACTTCAACAAGGGCTTCAGAAACCCTGCCTTGAAGAGTTCTCCATTTTTCAACTCGAAGCTTGCAGCTCGCTTTTTCAGGACGGCTGTTTCCTGTGGCGAATCAGGAAGTGTACCGTCTGAGAGGTAGGCCCGAATAACATCGATCCAGGTAGAGCTTCGGTCCAGAATTCCAATGGGATCCTCACATATGCTTCTCTTTTCAAAAACTTCTCAAAAGACTGACCGAGGTGTATCATGGCCGGCGAAAGACGCTAGTTTTGACAATGCATCCGCCTGATTGTTTTTCGACCTAGGCACTTGACTCAGCCGGAATTCCTCAAGTGCCTTGGTCTCTTCTTTGACTGCCTTAAGATATTTAATCATAGCCGGATGAGTAGCCTCGTAGCTTCCCTCATACTGGCTAACAACTAATTGAGAATCAGAGTAGGCGTCAATTTTCATGGCCCCTGCCGCCTTACACATGCGAATGCCGGCTAGCAGGGCTTCATATTCCGCCTCATTGTTAGAGGCTTGAAATTTAAAGCGTAGCGCATACTCAAAACCGTCCCCTTCAGGAGACTCGTAGATTACACCTGCACCACAGCCGTTCTTTGTAAAGCTCCCGTCTACATACACTTTCCAAACCTGATCAAGATTATCCGGAGCCACCGGACTGGTCATTTCAACAATGAAGTCGGCAAACGCCTGACCTTTCACTGCCTTTCTTGGTTCGTAAGTGATTTCAAGACTTTGCATTTCAATAGCCCATTTCAACATTCTCCCGGCTGAGTCCAAGGTAGACATTGGCCGCTTGAGTGGCTGGTCAGTGTAAATCACCACCGGATGAGCGAAAAAGTAGGGCTTCAGTTTTTTGAAAGCCATACACAAAGCAAGGCCAAAATTTTCAACCATGGGGTACCGGAGTTCAGCATTTTTAAGAACATGGCTAATGAAGTAAACCGGGAGCTGCACGCCGTCTTGCTTAGCAAGGAGAACGACACTGAGGGCATGATCTGAGACGGCTAAATACATGTACAACGTCTCCCTAGGTAAAGGACTGACTAACCTAGGTAGAGAATGTAAATGCTCTTTCAACCTCTGGAATGCCGCCTCAGCATCATCCCCCCATTCAAATCTGGTCTTCTTCCTGTTTGCTTGGAAAAAGTAGAGGCACTTGTCGCCTGACCGGCTGAGGAACCTCCCCAAGGCGGCCAGACAACCGATAAGTCTCTGCAATTCCTTTACAGAATGGGGTGACTTCATGTCTATCACCGCCTGTATCTTTTCAGGGTTAGCCTCTATTCCCCTTTGATCAATCAGGAATCCGAGAAACTTCCCAGAATCAATGCCAAAGACGCATTTCTTAGGATTTAACATAACCTTATGCCTCCTGAGGGTGGTGAATGTTTCTCGAAGATCAACAAGGTGATCCGTCCGTAGCTTGGATTTGACTATCATGTCATCAATGTACGCCTCCACATTCCTCCCAATCTGATTAATGAACACCGTATTAATCATCCGTTGGAAAGTGGCAGGCGCATTTTTCAAGCCAAGCGGCATCATAGTATAACAGAATAACCCCTGATCAGTGACGAAGGCCGTCTTCTCTTGATCCTTTTTCCACAGAGGTATCTGATGAAATCCAGAGTAGGCATCCATAAAGCTCATCAAGGCGTGACCGGCTGTAGAATCGACCAGACTGTCGATCTTTGGAAGCGGGTAACTGCCCTTTGGACACGCCTTGTTGAGGTCTGTGTAATCAACACACATGCGCCAGGTCCCATTCGGTTTCATAACAAGGACCACATTGGCCACCCAGTCGGGAAAATTACAAGGCCGGATGAACCTGGCGTCTAGGAGCTTTTTGACTTCGGAAGCTGCCGCCTGACTTCTTTCCTCACCGTGGTTTCTTTTCTTTCGCCGGATGGGCTTCTTTTTAGGATCCACGACGAGCTTGTGGACAGCAAGATCCCGGCTGACGCCTAGCATCTCTTCCACTTCAAAGGCAAAAATGTCTTTGAATTCCTTCAGCAGAAGGTGCAAGTCTGCACCCAAAGTAGCATGAGCAACCGTCCCAACCTTTACAGTACGTTCCGGACGGCTGTCATCCAGAACGAGATCAATGCTTACACTAGCCGGTTGGGGACGGAGCTCATCTGACCGTTCACCGGTCAGTGATTGCTATTTTTTCTCTTTCTTGACCTCCACCAGTAGAGGTGCCTTTCTTTTCTTTCCGGCTGCTGGTGGGGCAGGTGCTGGATTGGCCTGGGGCCACGGTATCTCGGACGGATGAGAGATAGCACTCTCAAGCCATCTTCTGATCCCCATTTAGGGAACCAACACAGCCGTCATCCCTCTCATATTTGATGAGCATCAGAGACGGGATGATTACTGCCTTGGCTACGTTGAGAGTTGGCCGACCAAGGATAATGTTGTAGGCGGTCAGCTCCTCAACGACCAAGAATCTGACGACAATATGTCGTCCCTGGCCTTTCTCCCCCAGCCGGATGGGTAAGTCAATTTTTCCGGTTGGGTAGACCATCCCACCCCCAAAACCAACCAAGGGGTGGGTGACCGGATGCATGCTGCTGACATTGTATTTCAGCTTTTGCAGGCACCGGAGGCTGATGATGTCTGATGAGCTGCCGGCGTCAATAAGGATCATCATGCGGACGGCGGACAACCGGATCATCATGCGGACGGCGGACGCTGCCCCTATCCTTCTCAGTGATCAAGAAGTCTGGGAAGGAGGTGCTTGTAGACGCCTGCTCATCATCATCCTTGTCCATCTTTTAAATATGGCTCTTGGTGCCTCGGATGGTAGGGCCACCACTGGAGAACCCGCCTGCTATTGTGTAGACCGGCTCCTTGTCGGTATCCGAGCTACTAGCAGGCTGGGAGGTAGTCTTGGAGGACTGACCCTTGTTTTTCTTTTTTGCCCCGGCTGGGGACTTAGAAATGAAGGACTTTAACCTCCTCATGGAACTGACAGAATTTATTTTTGTTCCGTGACTGGACAGAACTCTTCATAGGATTCGACTTCTTAATGGACAACCAGTCCTTTACCTCCATGAGGATGGAGTTGCAGTCTTTATTAAACTCGTACTTAGTGACGTACGGTTTAAAATCTTTCTTTTTCTTCTGAGACGGCTGGTAAGAATCATTAGCCGCCCATATTTCTTTTCTTTTCTTGTTCTCTTCTTTATTTTTGGCCGGCTGAGCAGACCGTCTGTCTTTCGGTTTCTCGGACTTCTTAGAGTCCGACTGGTTACCAGGCGAGCAGAGGTCGGTAGCTTGAATGTAACTTTCCGCCTCCCTCAGGGCCGCTTGTAAAGTGAAAGCCCCTTTTCTGACTAGGTCGAACTTAAAGGTCGACCAGTCTCTTAGACCCTTGAAAAAGTATGTAAAAGCTACCTCATCAGACAGTCCCTGAATCTGAATTCTGATCAGATTGAACCGCGTGACATAGGAGCGCAACCCTTCTCTCTCTCCCTGCTTAATAGTGCTCAAATCAAGGCTTGTTTTCTTAGCGGGGATGTTCATTGAGAAGTTAGAAGCAAACAGGAAGGCGAGCTTCCTGAAACTATCGATGGACCCGGCTGGCAGATTACCAAACCATGGTTGGGCAATGCCCTTCAATGTAGCCGGGAAGCACCGACACCAAGTGGCATCATCCAACCCCTGCAGATACATGAGGTTGGTGTAAGCCATGAGGTGGTCTTCCGGATTGGTGGTACCATCATAGGTACCAACCAATACATTCTTCACCTTCGCCGGCTGGGCCGCCTCGGTTATCTCCCGGGTGAACGCAGAAGGTTGTTCACCCAGGCGCAGCAGACGAAGCTGCTAGTCATATGGCTGGACATTTGGATATGCCGCCAAACCTCCAAAAGGGCCGGCTCCATGAAGTGAGGGGGATGTTGTCCGTAAGCCTAAGTAGGCACATACAGTACAGCTTCAATCATGTGAGGGCCAGAATGGACGGTATTACCGCCTGTCTGGCTTTCATGCAAGGAGGGTGCGCTTCCTGCAGAAATGTTGTTGAAGCTGTCTGGAAAGTTCGACGTTGAAGCCAACTCAGACAGCGATTGGTTTCTCTTCCGGTTTATGATCTCCTGGGCATCAAGAGTTGATTTTTTGCTTTCTACCGGCTGCTGAGTCCGGCGGATGTTGTTGTTATTCCTTTTAGGAAGGAGAATTTTTGACCAATCAATGGTCCCGGCTGCCTTCTCCTTTGGATGAGGAGTGGGCTGCTGCTTTCTGACTGACTTCCCCTTCTCTGGAAGAGTCTTCTTCGCCGACTGACCTTTACTTGGGCCAGCCCGGCTTTGGGTGATCAGCTCTTTAATTTCACCCTTGAAACTTGTCATGAATCTCATGAGTTCGTCTCGGGTGACAAGGGCTGATCCAGCGGCCGTTTGGGTTTCCCCTTCCGGCTGTCCAGATGATCGGCTTGGACCCGCCTGGGAGGCACCCCGCTCCAGAGTCTCTCTGGGCCGGATGCGCTTGATTATGGGAGAGCCGTCTTCGGCTGTAAAGGTTTCGACTTGAGGATCTTCATCCTCATGGTCTGTAAAGACTTCTGGGTGTTCTTCAAGACGGTAAGGGGGTGGTACAGACTCTTGAACCATCTTCGAGGTACTCTCCCCACAGAGGACACCAAATATTGTGGGTGTTTTTGTCCCTCGGGAGAGTTACAACACGAAGACTAATCCGGAGTGAGCTGTACCTGCAAAACAAATAGAGACACCGGTTGGGTGGTGCTCCGCCTCCGACGCACAAGTTAGAAACTTGAAGGGAGAAAAAGGTGCGGAAATTTAGGTGGGGTTCTGCTCGGATTCCAAGCTCAGGATGTCTTTATCAAAGAGTAAATGTGTAATAAATGGTAAAACGTGCCCTCAAAAAGAGGGACATCTCTCTATTTATGGGGTCTTTGGGATTTGTGCCCCTGATTAGGTCACTGAACCCTAATCATTGGTGGGCTGCGCCGCTTTGCGGCTTTCTCGGGATTGGGGCCTGAAGGCCGCCTTTTTCCCTTAATTTCTGGAGTGACACGTGTCAAGCAGGGATTGATCCACTTTGGGCCATCCTGAGGCTAACACGTGTCATCCTCTGATTGGACCACGTGGCGGGGTAAAATTACCCTAAACATCACCCATGAAACTAGTCATGAATTTCATGGGTTTATCCCGGGTGACTAGGGCGGATCCGTTTGTCGTTTGGGTTTCCCCTTCCGGTTGACCAGGGGGCCTGCTTTTACCCGCTGGGCTTGCACCCCATTCCAGAGTGTCTCCGGGACAGATGCGCTTGGTGATTAGAGAGCCATCTTTTGCTTTGTAATTTTCGACCTGAGGATCCTCATCCTCATGGTCGGTAAAGTTCTCCTACTGATTAACCGTGTGGTTGGCTGGAGGTATAGACTCTTGAACCATCCTTGAGGTACTATCCCCACAGACGGCGCCAAATGTTTTGGGTGTTTTTGTCCCTTGGAACCATCCTCCAAAAGACCCTATAAATAGGGAGATTTCCCCCATTTGTGGGACATAATAGAATTTATTACAATATCACTAACATTCTCTTACATGAGAGAAATCTCCTGATCTCAAAATCCGAGAAGATCTCACTTTTACCTTTCTCTGCACTCTTTACTTACTCCATCACATTCTAACTTGATTGTCAGAGGCAGAGCTCTAACCACCAGGAGTCTCCGTTGTTTTGTAGGTACAGGCGCTTCTCAACCAGTCTTTGAGTCGTAACTCTCCTAAGGGACAAAAATACCCAAAACATTTGGCGCCGTCTGTGGGGAGATTACCTCAAGGATGGTTCAAGAGCCTTTACCACCTCCTGACCACACGCATAATCAGCCGGAGGTCTTTATTGATCATGAGGATGATGATCCTCAAGTCGAAACCTACATAGCCAAAGTTGGCTCTCTCATCACTAAGCGCATCCGTCCTAGAGACACTCTAGAGTGGGGTGCAAGCCAGGCGGGTAGAAGCAGGCCCCCTGGCCAGCCGAAAGGGAAAACCCACACGGCAAATGGATCCTACCTAGTCACCTAGGACGAACTTATGAAATTCATGAAAAGTTTTAAGGGTGAAATTAAGTATCTGATCACCAAGACTAAGGCTGGCCCAAGCAAGGGTCTGTCAGCAAGGAAGACTTCTCCAGAGAGGACGAATCCCATCAAGGACAAGCAGCCAACTTCGCATCCAAAGGACGAGGCAGCTGGCACCCTTGACTGGCCCAACATTCTTCTGCCCCATTTGAATACAAGAAACCCCGGTCGGGGTAAATTGTCGGTTGGTAATGATAACTTGCTATTTTATGCGGTTTTAGGGCGTGTTTGAACCTAGTTTACCTGAACAAATTTGTGTTTTGGTTCACTTATACCCTATTATTATGCAATTTTTGTGTATCCTATGCTTCACGGGTTGTTAGTGTTTTTGTTGAGATTTTAGGTCCAAAGACGACCAAATGAAGCCCATGGTTACCAAACCGAGGTTAGAAGCAAGGAAATGATGGAAAGAATCCAAGTACAAGAGCATCGTAGAAGAAAACACGAAGAAAAGGGCCCAGAAGACCCTGCACGGCCGTGCAAGATGTTGCACGTCCGTGCAGGAGTGCAGACCTGAAGCCATCTTTCTGCAAAGGCCTGCACGGACGTGCCAAATATTGCACGTCCGTGCAGATGATGATGCACGGACGTGCTTCCGTGATTATGAGGCAGCACGGACGTGCCAAATATTGCACGTCCGTGCAGATGATGCAGCACGGACGTGCCAAAGGTGCACGCCCGTGCTGCAGCAGGTCGTCTTAAACTGAGTTTCTGCCTTGGTCTGCACGGACGTGCCAACTTCAGCACGTCCGTGCAGACCTACAGTTTACCCGTTTCTTGTTTTCACCGTCCTCTTATTTTAGGGGGTAATATAAATAGCCCCTTTGGACCATTTTAGAGGGGTTCCCAATTTTTTCAGATTTTCATACTCCTCTTAGTTTGAAACACAAAAATCCTCAAATTAGCATAGATTTTAGTTCTTGTTTTGAAGGTTTTCAATCCAATCATTGTAGAAGACAAGTTCCACCATTGTTAGTCAATTATTGAAGCTTCTAGTAATTTTTCTTATTCTTTCTTTCTCTCTTCTATCTTTAATTCTTGCTTTTTATTAATTGTTTGGTTGTTCTTTGCATGTTTGATTGTTAGATTCTACTTAATTCTTAGTTTTAATTTGTTCATGAATTCCTTGAAATCTTTAATTGCTTTAACTTCCATGAATTGTGAGTAGTCTAATTTCTAGGGTTTGGGTGAACCCTCAATGTAATCACCAACACTTGTTGCATGTACTAATTTGTTAATTGTGGGGTGTTAATTAGTTGAGTTTAAGAGGTTTCATTGTTAATTCTTGTAATTGGCCATTGCTTGAATTATTTATCTAGCTTCCTCAACGAAGGATCGAGAGATGAACTTGAGGAAGCTCCCTTATGCTTGATTGACTTGATTTGCCATGAGAATAGGAATTTCTAGTCAAGGGAATTTGCATGTTATCGTGAGGATGTTTTAACACTTGTTTCTTGCCCATAATCACGAGAGTAGGTTATGGTTTTGATGTCAAGTAATCCCTCTAGCTTGAGAGAGTAGTTGGGTGCATTTGATAACTTCCCCTAATTTATCCCCTAAATCACCATTTCTATGCATGCTACTTGTGGTCCGTGATGAAGTTGAGTGGTGTAACCCATGCCCTAGGCCTTCTTAATATTGTTAATCACATCTTAGAATTAGTTGATTTGAATTAGAATAGTGTGACGTAATACCAACTTAAAACCCCCGACTTAATCTAGTTTGTTTAAACAATAACATTTGGTGGTTGATTCAACGCCTCTCATGGGTTCGACCCTTTCTTGCCCTTGCTACTAGTTTAGTAGGATCGAGTTAGGTCTTATTTCTTGATAGGTTGACGACGTCCTATCAAGTTTTGGCGCCGTTGTCGGGGAGGCAAAGTCACATTGAATAAGATATTGTTGAATGAGTCTAGATTTGTGTATATGTATATAATCTTCTTATTTTGTTTTTGTTTAAGCGTGTTTACTTTGTGATAGTTATTGCTAACGTTTTCCTTAGCTTTGTTTGACTGTGCATGACACGGAGGAGTAAGCAATCACCGCTTATCCCCGGAGATCCGGAGTTAAATAGAACTTTGAGGAACGTAAGAAGGCTCCTACAAGGCACGCCGGATTTTTCTCTAGCTTATACGGATTCCGAGTCGGAGGATAATCTTGACAACGAGAAAGAGATGGCCAACCCACCGCCTACTCCACTTCTACAAGACTATGACCACCCCGATGCATTCCAACTTCGGAGTGGCATACTTCTTCCCACCACCAATGCAAACAACTATGAGTTCTCTCCTCAACTCATAAGGATGATCCAAAGTGAACAGTTCGGGGGGAGTGCAAATGAGTGCCCTCTAGCTCATTTAGACAACTTCCTTGAGTTGTGCACTACCATCAAGCAAAACAACCTCACGGAGGAATTCATTTGGATGCATATGTTTCGGTTCTCTCTTAGGGACAAGGCTAAGTGTTGGTTGAGGTCCGTGAAAGAAGGATCCTTAACAACATGGGAAGAGGTTACCAAAGCATTTCTTGGGAAGTTTTGTCCGCCCGAAAAGACCGCGGAATTGAGAAGGAAGATTACAAGCTTCACTCAAGAGGATGATGAAACCTTAGGTGAAGCATGGGAAAGATTCAAGGATCTAAAGAGGAAGTGTCCACACCATGGGTTGCCTTTATGGATGATTATTCAAAGCTTCTACGACGGTCTCACTCCTACCTCAAGGGCCAATCTTGACAACGGAGCCGGTGGTAGTCTTAAAAAGCTACCGGTGGAAGAAGCCGAGAATATGATTGAAGAAGTTGCAAGGCATTACGCCTATAGATATGATAGAAGAGAAAGTCAACCGAAGAAGAAAGGTATGCAGGAGTTGAGTGCAATAGATCTCATTGCCTCAAAGTTTGATATGCTAGCTCACAAGCTAGACCAAGCAACCTCCTCAAGCGGTACCTCCTCTTCACAACCACAACCACAAGTCATGTCTTGTGAGACTTGTGGGGGTAATGATCACATGACTTCATATTGCAATGCTACTAATGAGCAAGTTGCGGCCGTGAACCAAAGAAATGAGCAACCTTTCAATCAAGGTTGGAGGCAACAAAACCAAGGGTGGAGACAACCCAATCAAAACCAACAATCTAACTACAACAACCCTCCTCAAAACATCTACAACCAAAATCAACAAAATCACCAAGCCCCATACCGCCATCCAAACCAACAAAGAAAGCAATTCAACCAACAACCTCCTCCACCCCAAAAGACTTCCCTTGAGGCCGCTCTTGAGTCTTTCATAAATCAACAAGGGAAGAGCATTGCAGAAATGAGCTCCAACATCCAACAACTTCAAGCGCACAACAAATTAATTGAGAATCAACTAGCTCAAATTGCACAACAAGTTGGGAGTTCTACCTCCAATGCTAGTGGTCAATTTCCAAGCTCAACGGTTGTGAACCCGAAGGAGCATGTCAAGGCTATCACATTGAGGTCCGGGAGAGGGTATGAAGGTCCGGTAATGAGTGAAGATGTGCCACAAAAGAGAGATGAGGGTGTGGAGGTGAGAAGTGAGAATGATGTTGAAAATGAGGTGGTAGAAGTTGAGAGAAAAGAAAAAGAAAAGAGTGTTGAGGGAGACACAAAGAAAGGAGAGGGAGTTGAAGTTGAAGTGGAGAAACCCCCAATGAGAGTTTACAAGCCACCTATTCCTTTCCCTCATAGGTTGGTAGAGAAAAAATTGAATGAGAAGTTTTCAAAGTTCCTTGAGGTCATGAGAGGGCTCCAAGTGAACATTCCCTTTCTTCATGCTATGTCACAAATGCCTACATATGCGAAATTTTTAAAAGATCTCTTGTCCAACAAAAGTAGGCTTGAAGAGAGTGCAACCATCTCCCTTCCAATGGAGGTGAGCGCAATCATTCAAAACAAGCTTCCCCGAAAGCTTGGTGACCCGGGTAGCTATGCAATTCTGGTGAAGATTGGAGATATGGAAGCCATGGATGCTCTTTGTGATCTTGGGGCAAGTGTAAGCTTGATGCCCTTCTCAATTGCGAAAAATTTAAAAGTTGGTGAGATGAAGCCAACAAGAATCTCAATACAATTAGCCGATCGTTCGGTTAGATTACCAATGGGAATACTTGAAGATGTACCGGTACAAGTGGGAAGAGTTTTTGTACCTTGTGACTTTGTGGTGATGGAAATGGAGGAGGACAACAAGGTTCCTCTCATTTTGGGAAGGCCGTTCTTGAACACGACGGGAGTGGTAATTGATATGAAACAAGGCAAGCTAACATTGAATGTGGGAGATGAGAAAATTTCTTTCTCATTCTCGCAAGCCATGAGGAAGCCTATGTATGAGGATATCAATAGAATCGATACTCTTGACCGAGAAGTGGAGGAATTGAAGATGATGAACAATAGCAAAGATACTCTACAAGCGATCCTCACAGAAAGTTTGTACAATGATGATGATGAAGCTAAGGGGTACAAGTTGTTGCTAGACCAACCCCTACATGGCAAGGAAAGGGAGTTTGAAGCACTTAAGGTGGAGGTAAAAGAGGAGAGGTCTACGCCTCCTCCTAAGGTTGAACTTAAACCCCTTCCCCCTTCACTAAAATACGTTTTTCTTGATGATAATGAGACTTATCCCGTTATTGTCAATACCAACCTTGATGACACTTCCCTTGAGAAACTCCTAGTTGTGTTGAGGGAGTATAGGAGTGTCATTGGGTATGCCATTGATGACATTAAGGGGATAAGTCCCACGATATGCATGCATAAGATTTTGCTTGATAATGATCATGACTCCTCAATTGAGCACCAAAGAAGGCTCAACCCCAACATGAAAGAAGTTGTTAAAAAAGAGGTTTTGAAACTTCTTGAAGCGGGCATAATCTACCCTATCTCCGATAGCAAGTGGGTTAGTCCGGTTCAAGTTGTTCCAAAAAAAGGGGGCATGACCATTATCAAGAACGATAAGGGTGAGACCATTTCTACAAGGTCGGTCACCGGGTGGAGAATGTGCATAGACTATCGAAAATTGAACAAATCCACTCGGAAGGACCACTTCCCTCTCCCCTTTATCGATCAAATCTTGGAAAGGTTGGCATCACATAGTCACTATTGCTTCTTGGATGGGTATTCGGGATTCCTCCAAATCCCTATCCTACCCGAGGATCAAGAGAAGACTACATTCACATGCCCTTTTGGCACCTTTGCTTATCGAAGGATGCCATTTGGATTATGTAATGCACCTTCTACATTTCAAAGGTGTATGATGTCTATCTTTTCCGACATGCTTGAATCATCAATCGAGGTATTTATGGATGACTTTTCTGTTTGCGGTTCATCTTTTGACACTTGCCTAAGTAATTTGATTAAAGTGTTAAAAAGATGTCAAGAGGTGAACCTTGTGCTTAATTGGGAAAAATGTCATTTTATGGTTGAAGAGGGTATTGTGTTGGGACATATTGTTTCTTGTAGGGGCATTGAGGTTGATCGTGCCAAAATTGAGGTTATTGAGCGCCTCCCTCCCCCCACTAATGTGAAGGGTATAAGGAGTTTTCTTGGACACGCGGGTTTTTACCGCCGGTTCATTAAAGATTTTTCCAAAATCGCTTAGCCGCTCACTCAATTGTTGGTAAAGGATGCCCCTTTTGTGTTTTCTAATGATTGTTTGCTAGCCTTTGATAGGTTGAAGGAAGCTTTGATCACGGCTCCCATCATTCAACCACCGAATTGGGAGCTCCCTTTTGAACTCATGTGTGATGCTTCGGACTATGCCGTTGGATCTGTGCTTGGGCAAAGGAAGGATAAAAAGCTCCATGCCATCTATTACACTAGCAAAACTCTTGATGAAGCACAAAGAAACTACACAACGACTGAAAAAGAGCTCCTAGCCATCGTCCATGCTATCGAAAAGTTTAGGTCTTACTTGGTGGGCTCCAAAGTTATAGTCTTCACCGACCATGCGGCTTTGAAGTACTTGCTGTCCAAGAAGGACGCTAAACCAAGGTTGATTAGGTGGGTCTTGCTCTTACAAGACTACGATATAGAAATTCGGGACAAGAAGGGTGCCGAGAAGGTAGTAGCCGATCATCTCTCACGGCTACCGATCGTAGAAGGTGAAATTGAAGCTTTGCCAATTGATGATTCATTCCCGGATGATCAATTATTCGCAATCATTCAAGCCCCGGCCCCATGGTTTGCGGATATTGCAAATTACTTGGCTTGCTCCATCCTTCCTCCCGACCTCACCTATCAACAAAAGCGGAAGTTCCTCCATGATGTCCGCCAATACTTTTGGGATGACCCCTTGCTCTTTAAACAAGGTGTTGATGGTCTTTTTAGAAGGTGTGTCCCCGACGATGAAATTCATGAAGTTATCACAATGTGTCACTCCTCACCTTGTGGAGGACATATGAGTGCTAACAAGACATTGGCGAGAATATTGCAATGCGGTTTCTATTGGCCCTCTATGTTCAAGGACGTATGGGGAGTTGTTAAAGCTTGTGACCGGTGTCAAAGGACCGGTAATTTGTCAAGAAAGAATGAAATGCCTTTGAATAACATTTTAGAGCTGGAAATTTTTGATGTGTGGGGAATAGATTTTATGGGACCTTTCCCATCCTCTTTTTGGAACAAATACATTTTGGTGGCCGTCGACTATGTATCAAAGTGGGTTGAAGCGGTTGCATCTCCTACAAATGATGCTAAGGTAGTGGTCAAGTTGTTCAAGAAAGTCATTTTCCCTAGGTTTGGTGTGCCACGTGCCGTAATAAGTGATGGAGGATCGCACTTTGCAAAGCGATCTTTCAAGGCTCTCCTTGAAAAATACGGAGTGAGGCACAAGGTGTCATAGGCTTACCACCCTCAAACAAGTGGTCAAGCTGAAATTTCAAATAGGGAGATTAAGTTGATACTAGAGAAGACGGTGAATAGGTCAAGGAAGGATTGGTCATCAAGGTTGGATGATGCTCTATGGGCCTACCGCACCGCCTTCAAGACTCCTATTGGCACCACCCCTTACAAGCTCGTTTATGGGAAATCATGCCATCTACCGGTGGAACTGGAACATCGTGCGCACTGGGCTATCAAAACCTTGAATTTTGATATCCAATCCGCCGGAGAAAAGAGGATGCTTGACCTCCATGCCTTGGAAGAGTTGAGGTTAGATGCATATGAGAGTGCAAAGATCTACAAGGAGAAGACCAAAGCATGGCACGACAAGCACATCCACAAGAGAGAATTCAAGGAGGGTGACAAGGTCTTGCTATTTAACTCCCGGTTGAAGTTGTTTCCGAGAAAGCTAAAATCAAGATGGAGTGGCCCTTTCACCATTACAAAGGTATTCCCATATGGCGCCATTGAGATTTCCAACGACAAAGGTGAACCATTCAAAGTTAATGGCCAAAGGTTGAAAGCATACTTCGATGGTTTCTTGAAGAAGAAACAAAGGTAGTTCATTTAGATGAATTTGATATCCCTCGTGATTGAAAACGTAATATGGTCAAGCTAGTGACAATAAAGAAGCGCTTCCGGGAGGCAACCTGAGTATTTTAGTAATTTTTCTTATAAAAAAAAAAAAAAAAAAAGGGGAGAGTAAACGTGCCTGCCAATCAGCACGGACGTGCTGAAAATGGCACGTCCGTGTTTAGGAAGGCAGAAAGTTGAGAAGTATTCTGCCAAGTTAAGCACGTCCGTGCAAGATACAGCACGTCCGTGCCAAAAGCAGCACGTCCGTGCTGAAAATGGCACGTCCGTGTTTAGGAAGGCAGAAAGTTAAGAAGTATTCTGCCAAGTAAAGCACGTCCGTGCCAAAAGCAGCACGTCCGTGCCGATAATGGCACGTCCGTGCTTTTACAGGCAGAAAGTTAAGCACGTTCTGACTTGAGCTGCACGTCCGTGCCAATGCTGCACGTCCGTGCATACCAAGTATTTAAGGCCGAAACTGCTCGAAAAAAAGAAAAAAAAGCCAAAATTTTTTTGTTTCTTCCTCTCAAACCCACGGTTCTCCTCCTTCTCTCTAACACCTCTTACTCCTCCTCTCAACCCTCAAACACTCAAATTCTCACCCAAAATTCAACATTTCCCACCATAATCAACACTCATTTTCAACAAAAACGCAAAATACTACTCCTTTCTCCAATCTTCAACCCAAAAATCACCCATTAACCGAAACCCTAAGAAGAAAAAAATCAATTTGGGGGTTTTCTTTTGGATTGAAATTTTAACAATTGGTTGAAGGAAAAGGTTCAAGCAAGGGAAAGGAAGGCTAGGAAGGTTCATTTGCGGGTTTTACACCCACGTTAAGCTCGGTATAATCGTTCCTTCCACTTACTATTTCCATACTTGAAACTTGTTGTTTTGTGCTTATTTTTGCTTGCAATGTTGGTTGAATTGATAGTTGTTGAGTATTTGTGCTTTTATGTAAAGCATTATGGGTTTAATTGAATATTGTGAGGATTAATTGTTTAGGTTTTGTGAGTTTTTGTGATTGTGTGGGTTATTCTTTGTGGTGTCCTTTGGTGTGGCTAAGTCTTGGGTTGTTGACCTTAAAATTACTTGGTGAATTGGTTTAGTGTCTTGATCTCTTTGTGTGGCGGGTTTAGTCATTCTAAATAAAAAAAAATAAAAACAACCATGCCAAGAAGAAACCAATCCCGAAACACCTCTTCCCTTAGATTTAGGAACCCATCGCCTCCTCCTCCCTTTGATCCACTGCAAGTGGACACAATGGGAATAGTTTTCGCTGACCAGGCCTTTTCGGCCAATTTCCTTAAAATCAGTAGGAGCCGGGTCAAGCCCACCAAATTCTATGATAGTGAGGTGGCGGACGCCTTAGGGGTAGGAGCTGACATCACAATGTTATTCGAGGGAGCCGGCCTAGGTTCTTGGCTAGAGTTACATGCCTTAACCTATAGGAGACTGACCCTAGAATTCCTCTCCTCCCTTTGTGTGCACCGTGACACCACAAGATCCCCCCGTTACATGACCTTCCAGCTCATGAATGCCCAACATAGAATGTCCGTAGCGAGAGTTAACCAAGCTTTCGGGTGGCCTGTTTCTGGAAATATGGGGCCTAAGGATAGGCAACCCCGTAACTATATGGCGGGTGAATTTTGGAGAAGAATCACAGGGCTGTTTGGGTATAACCCTAGAACTGATAAGGCCACAACCATTATTCACCCTGCCTTTAGGATCGCCCAGCGTACCATAGCGAACACAGTTTTTGCTAGGGGAGACAGTTCAGGGGTCGTGTCTACTCGAGAGCTTTACTTTCTATGGCATCTGAGTGAGGGTAGTACGAGTTTAAATGTGGGGTCTTGGTTTATGGACCACCTAGAAGATGTTGCCACAGGATCAGGCAACATCACCATAGGTGGTATGATTACTATAATTGCTGCTGCTCTTAACCTTGATTTTGCAGAAGAGCAGGTTGTTCCAGGTCCAACACAGTTGGATATGCAGTCGCTGAGAGCCATGAAATGGCTCACGGATGTAGAGGGGAACCACCCCTATTTGTGGTTGGTGAGTAGGCGCCCCTATGCCTACTTACCCGACCCCGAGGCCACCGCCATCTACAACCAGGCGAACTGGATCTTTGAGAGGGACTTCCCTTGGGCTCCCGGTCAAGAGGGAGAGGAACAAGGGCAAGAGCAGCAAGAGCAACAACAACAGCATCAACAACAACAACATCATCAACAACAACAATTTCAGCAACAACCAGAATTTCACCAGCAGTACGAGTTCCAATAAGGGTACCAAGAGGGGTACCAAGGTCAGGGCATGGGTGAAGGCAACCCATTCCTCACCTTCGAGCAGCAGATGGCTAATATGAATGCGAACTTCGCCCGCATGACTTCCGAGTTTGAGACCATGAGGAAGTCAAATGAAGACTTGAGGACTTCTTTCGACGGAATGAGGTCAAGCTTTGAGGGTCTTCGAACGGAATTGGGCGACTTCCGCAGTGTATATCAGCATCTCTACCCCGGGGTTCGAGCTCCCAAGGGGGCCCGAACCAATGAGTTAGTATCTCCTTCCCCTTCTCTTTGTGCTTATATTGTTTCAACATTGGGGACAATGTTTATGATAGCTTGGGGGGGAGTATTTTCTCATTTACCATTGGTTCATGCTGTGTTATCGTACGTATATGTTGATTTGCATGCCCCTATTCCCATTTCCCTAACATCCAAACCCTTTGAATCCAAATTGCTTCCTTTGAAATCCAAATCCCTTACATTGTGAATACTTCTCTTATCCCTTATTTAGATGTATAGTTATTTTATGCCTAGTTTAGCCTGGTTTCTAAAAAAAAGAAAAAAAAAAGAAAAAAAATGAAAAAAAAAATGATGAAAAAGTGCCCAAGGATGAAACTCATATGACGATTCGTGTGTGATTTACTTGCTTCGCTTTTGAATGACAAGTTACTCTTAGAAAAGTGTATGCAAGGGTTGGAGTCATATAGGAGTTTATTAAACTTGATTGCCTTGGTTTGAACATGAAATGAAAGTCGATGAATGTTCATTTGCACATTAAGTTCATGAAATTGTCTAAGCACACTTGAAGTAGGTTATGTTTAGTTGATTTGCGGTCCCTTGTGCCCTTGGTGTGCCTTCCACTCTTCCCAAAATAAAGCTTTGCTTGAGATTTATTAGGTTTATGTTTATTAAATAAATTGGTAAAATAAACCACAATTTCTAAATAAAAAAAAAAAATATGCCGCTCAACAGTCAAAAAAGGCGGAGCAAATAAATAAAGTCTCAAATTCAAGGGCTTTATCTTATGAAAAAAATTTTACATTTCCCTTTTGAGGTCAATTTGTGGATGCCTCCCACACCCTTTATCTTTAGTTTCCTCTTGTAAAAATCTCATAGTAGAGTGTAGTGGAGGGAGTTTGTTTGTGCATCTTGGGAGGTGGACTTGTATTTCACTATTTTATAACCGAAAATAAAAATGTGCTATGACTTAGGAATGAGCAAATGTGTTTTAATGAACTAGTAAAAAGCCTAAGGAAGTGTTCCATTGCAATCTTGTTCAGCATCCTTCTTGGTCTCTAACTCATGTGTACATTATTATGATGTTGATTTTTGAATGTTGTTCACTTGTCTTGCTTTTGAATCACATCCCGATGAGTTGACTTGGGCTATAAAAAAACAAAAAAAAAAATCGTGTGTTGTGTTTGTGGGAGTTGTGGGTGATTCTCTTTGGAAACCCTCACGAGAGATGGACTCGTCCTACTAGGCGACTTGTAGGTTTAAACGGCTTCTCACTTTTGCTAAAAGTGATCGTTCGGTTTATTGTGTATGCCTACCCTTTCTTGGTTTAACTTTTGCTTCAACCTTCTATAACAAGTTAGTTCCCTCTATTTGTTTTGTCATGAATAGTTTGCTCGAGGACGAGCAAAAGCTTAGCTTGGGGGGATTTGATAACTTGCTATTTTATGCGGTTTTAGGGCGTGTTTGAACCTAGTTTACCTGAACAAATTTGTGTTTTGGTTCACTTTTACCCTATTATTATGCAATTTTTGTGTATCCTATGCTTCACGGGTTGTTAGTGTTTTTGTTGAGATTTTAGGTCCAAAGACGACCAAATGAAGCCCATGGTTACCAAACCGAGGTTAGAAGCAAGGAAATGATGGAAAGAATCCAAGTACAAGAGCATCGTAGAAGAAAACACGAAGAAAAGGGCCCAGAAGACCCTGCACGGCCGTGCAAGATGTTGCACGTCCGTGCAGGAGTGCAGACCTGAAGCCATCTTTCTGCCAAGGCCTGCACGGACGTGCCAAATATTGCACGTCCGTGCAGATGATGATGCACGGACGTGCTTCCGTGATTATGAGGCAGCACGGACGTGCCAAATATTGCACGTCCGTGCAGATGATGCAGCACGGACGTGCCAAAGGTGCACGCCCGTGCTGCAGCAGGTCGTCTTAAACTGAGTTTCTGCCTTGGTCTGCACGGACGTGCCAACTTCAGCACGTCCGTGCAGACCTACAGTTTACCCGTTTCTTGTTTTCACCGTCCTCTTATTTTAGGGGGTAATATAAATAGCCCCTTTGGACCATTTTTAGAGGGGTTCCCAATTTTTTTAGATTTTCATACTCCTCTTAGTTTGAAACACAAAAATCCTCAAATTAGCATAGATTTTAGTTCTTGTTTTGAAGGTTTTCAATCCAATCATTGTAGAAGACAAGTTCCACCATTGTTAGTCAATTATTGAAGCTTCTAGTAATTTTTCTTACTCTTTCTTTCTCTCTTCTATCTTTAATTCTTGCTTTTTATTAATTGTTTGGTTGTTCTTTGCATGTTTGATTGTTAGATTCTACTTAATTCTTAGTTTTAATTTGTTCATGAATTCCTTGAAATCTTTAATTGCTTTAACTTCCATGGATTGTGAGTAGTCTAATTTCTAGGGTTTGGGTGAACCCTCAATGTAATCACCAACACTTGTTGCATGTACTAATTTGTTAATTGTGGGGTGTTAATTAGTTGAGTTTAAGAGGTTTCATTGTTAATTCTTGTAATTGGCCATTGCTTGAATTATTTATCTAGCTTCCTCAACGAAGGATCGAGAGATGAACTTGAGGAAGCTCCCTTATGCTTGATTGACTTGATTTGCCATGAGAATAGGAATTTCTAGTCAAGGGAATTTGCATGTTATCGTGAGGATGTTTTAACACTTGTTTCTTGCCCATAATCACGAGCGTAGGTTATGGTTTTGATGTCAAGTAATCCCTCTAGCTTGAGAGAGTAGTTGGGTGCATTTGATAACTTCCCCTAATTTATCCCCTAAATTACCATTTCTATGCATGCTACTTGTGGTCCGTGATGAAGTTGAGTGGTGTAACCCATGCCCTAGGCCTTCTTAATATTGTTAATCACATCTTAGAATTAGTTGATTTGAATTAGAATAGTGTGACGTAATACCAACTTAAAACCCCTGACTTAATCTAGTTTTTTTAAACAATAACATTTGGTGGTTGATTCAACGCCTCTCATGGGTTCGACCCTTTCTTGCCCTTGCTACTAGTTTAGTAGGATCGAGTTAGGTCTTATTTCTTGATAGGTTGACGACGTCCTATCAGGTAACAAAATATCTACTCCTGATGCTCGAGAAATCATCACCCACAG